>NW_017731394.1:3948202-3962374 GCF_001890085.2 Hipposideros armiger
ATATATATATATATATATATATATATATATATATATATATAAAAGTCAGCTATCCGTAGTCTTAGCGTCTATCACCCGGAGCCTTGATTTGGCCGCTTCCATGGTGAAGAAAGCACTCTGCACGCTAGCTCTTGCGTGGGGCAGCCTGTGAAAGCTCTGTGCCTTTAAAAGCACCGAGGGTGGGAGGGGCTGTACTGAACTGATGCCTGCCGCGCTCTGCGTTGCAGCCCACCTGGGAGGAAGCTGGGAGGGCGCCCAGCCAGATGGAACGGCCGGCGGGGTTTTGTGCATCCTGCACAAAGAACTGGAATTCGTTCCCAGTGTTTCTAAAACTTGCACATAAAAATCGGGATTACCAGGTTTTCTTGAAAAGTCAGATTTAGCAGTAGGATACTCTCTTCGCTCAGAGAACCTTGTTTCCAGTCTGCCTTTGTCATGCGTTTCACCATCTTGCTCATTCTGGGGCCTCCAGTATACCGTTAATTCTAACACATGCATCTTTTTCACATTCAGATCTCTAAAATTGAGATGCTTCCTATAAGTCATGGGATAAGAAAACATGGTGTCCTGGTTTCATTGGCAGCGTGTTTTTTTTCTTTTTGAGTTGTACGTGAAATAGTGGCTAGCCTTGTAACCGGGGGCGTCTTGGATTCAGTGAAATACAAGTGACTTTCTCTAATCGTTTGCATATGATGTGGTCAACCAAGGGTGCTGACATTTCCAAACAGATAACAGGACCGTGTGTGTGCGTTTTCCTTAGGGTGCTGGGCTTGAGGACAGGAGGCAGGGTGCGGAGTGGGGGGGCGGGGGGCGGGACTGGCTCTGGCGCCACACTGCCTGTGTGAAATTCTGGCTCTGTCACATGCGAGCGAGCTGTGGGACCTGGGCAAGGTACTTCAGCCTCAGGTGCTCTAAATCCCATGCAATTTTTATGAGGATTGAATAAGCTATTCAATATAAAGCCTTGAAAACCCGTCACACGGCAGCTGGCACATTGTAAGTGCTCAGTGAATACTAGTACTCTTATTGGCAGCGTGGAGTCACCTGCTTGCTTTACATCCCAGCTTTGTCACTGGCCAGTCCCTTCACTTCTGCCTCAGTCTCTTCGTCTGTGAAATGGAAGCAGGTCTGAAAAAGGGGAGAGTGAGAATGAGAGGTGCCGGTGCGGATGTCTGGCACACAGCGGGTGCTGAGCAAAACACGCTCTTCCGTCTTCTCCCTCCCCAGGGATGGCCTTTCTCCCAGAGAAGGAATGTCCAGAGTTGCCAGAGCGTTTTCTGATCCAGGCTCCCTCCTGGATCTGATCCACAGTCATCAGACATGGGCTCGAAGATGTTCCGTACATTCTACTTTCTAATCGGGGGTGTAAGCTAAGGAAGGTGGACTGTTCTTTTTCAGAAATACTGTGACTGTTCAGATCGGCCTCATATGAGTCAAAATGATCATCTCCCCTTCTCTGAACCATTTTCAGAAGACAGAACTCAGGGGACCCTGTGATAGCCCAGTTTTGAGGGGTGTGCTATGGGGCAGCCCAGGATAGGGGAGCCCCAGCCTACTCTAATTCTCTCGAGCCCCCACAAACTCCCTCCGAAAGTACGAAGAATCAGACTCTCTACTAGGAGTCCTGGTGCCACCTCTGTTGGAGCTGGGACAGGGGACCTCAGACTCTGGTTGGGAGAGAACTTGAGGTAAGATGTCCTGGAGCCTAGAGAAGAACTGGGAGGAGCTTGTCCAATTTAGTTTCTTCCCGGAGGAGCGCAGAAAGAACTTTCTGAAGTCACCAAAGCTCTCAACTCTTAGAAAGTTTTGTTTTATTAAGACTCCGCCCCCAGCCCCCCATCCTGGCTGGTGTCATTCTAGTTCTGTTCTAGTGTTGACAGAGACTCGCATGGCGTCTGCCAGAAACACCACCAAGCCCCTCCTGGTTTCCAGCTGGTGTTTGGGACCAGGCTACCCCTGCTTTCTTAGAAACTGACAATTAAAATGCCAATACTGTCACCACCTACGTTAGTGGTGTGGAGTCATCTTAAAGTCATCTTTTAAATCAACTCTTTTGCACAAATATCAGCCTCACTTATCTAGCCAGTCCTCCTGCTGCCTCCGGACAACCCCGTTATTATCAGGCGCCGCCCCCTCCCACCCCCCCACCCCCGCAAGGGGAGAATCTTAATGAAGTGGCCCTGAGCTGGGAGGGTTCCTGTTCCTGTGTTGCTGGAATGAGTGTAGCCAGGTCGGGCCTGTCATTCAGGCACACTCTCCTTGCCAGGACTTGGCTGTAACTGCAAGATGTAGTCAGCGGTAACAGGCTCTGTAATTGCTAATAAAATTTAAATGGCTGCAAAATCACAGAACATCAAAAAAAATTTTTTTTTCCTGGCACATCTGCATCTTGCTGATCCAAGTTAGACTGTGACTGTGCTGTCTCTTCCTTTTTATTTTTGTAGGCAGGCTTGCGCTTTCATCTGCGACACCAGTCGTTTGCAATTGCCTAATGGCTTTTAAAAAATTCAGAGACAGATGACAAAGTAATAATTAAAAGAAGAGGATGTGGTGCATTCATAGAATTCAGACACGTGACCAGGGAGATTCTTTTGCTAGTTAACGCTTGGAGACTAGTTTTCTGACAGTTGAGAGTGGGAGACAAGGAGGGTAGAGAATCTTTGAGGTCAAAAGGTAACTGCGTAGCCCTGTTTAAAAAGCATTTCAGGAACTTTTGGCATTTGACGTGCGAGCGTCATGCCTTTGTTAAGACTGCTTCAAGCAGACTCCCATAAAATGTAGGGAATTGGCGGTTGGAACGGAAGGGACTGAAATAGGTTACACACGTGTATTCCATGTTCTGTGCACAGCAAAGCTTTGGGTTAATTCCAAATTAGCATATGATCTCTGACTCCTTTGGAAAGGTGTAGTTTGCATGCACCTGAGCTATTTTTTCCTGTCATCAAGGCCCTTTGTTTGGGGGCAGGTGGGATGAGGGTGTGGAGGCAGGGACACCAGCTCCCGTTCTTGATGGGATTTAAATTTGCAGTGGATTAAAATCCTGGCTGCCATTGTCCCTTGTCTGGTGGAAGGGCGTGTGCATCTCCGTTTCTTTGGGGATCCAGCAGTAAAGCTGGTGACTTATACTGATCTGAGCTAAGAGAAAGTGCTTCAGGGAGGGATGGGGCACTGGTGGGGGCGTGGGCGGCTGGTGAGACTTTCGGTGGTCCACTGAGAGCTTCAGACGTCCCAGAGAGCAGGATGGCCAGCCCGCTCGCACGGCGATTTGGTGGAGGTCACCCAGCATGATGGATTGTTTTCTCTTGGCCATGTTGAATATTTTGGCTAATGAGAGGGGGACTTGTAGGAGGAGACTGCCCGCCTGTGGCCGTGCACTTTTTCTGAACCTGAGCAAACTTACTGTGAGGCACAACCACATACACCGCTCTCAGTGGCCAGCAGCCCGCGGGACACCGAGCGAGGCTCCATCAGGTGACAGGGAGCAGATGGGCTTGGTTGGGAACACGGTGGGCCTCTGCCGCTTGCTGTCTGACATGCAAAGCCAAACCAGGTGGGTCCCAGTTCCCTGGAATTGTTGCTGGAAAGGGGCGAGGAAGAGAGGTCACCTGCTGCCTCGGTAGGCGTGTTTCTGGGGTGCCCACAGGGACAGTTCTGGGGTCTTCGATGCAAGGCCAGGCGCTGCGCCCACCTAGTTCCCCACTCTGCCACTACTCAAGACCCATTCTGAGTAGCAAACGGAGGTGAGGCACCTTCTCTTTCTTCACTTCCCCATTTAGCCTTTCCTTGGTAGTGTGCTGGCATGTTGGTTCTAGTGGTGACTTGAAGAAGAACCTGTCTGGCCATCCTGACTTTGGGGACTGGCTGAGGAGTGGCAGTTATGACTCAGGCTCTACGCCTGCGTTGTTTGGGTCAGCTGAGATGCAGACACCAACACGGGATTAGGCGTCCAAGGGCTTTACTGGGGGTGGGGCAGGGAGAGCTGTGACAGGGGGTTGGCATTTGTGGAAGGAGAGAAAAGAGGAGGAAGTGGAGGAGGAGGGCAGGAAGAGTGTGGCTCCCTGAATGGTTTGGCCAGGCCCGTGGGATGTCTTGGAGCCAACGGCGCCTGTTGGAGTAGCCCTGAGGGGCTGTAGCTAGGGTCATCAGCCATGCTCCCCGCCCTGGGAGATGTCAGTGGTGCATTTTCCTGACCCCCACACCCACTGATGAGCTACGTTCATGCTTTCATTAATTCATTTCACAAACGTTTATAGAGTGCCTACTGTGTGCTCGACATTTGGTGGCATTGGGGGAAAATGGTGAAGGAGGAAATGCCTGTTTTATGAGAAGCTTCAGTTAGGTGAGGAGATAAGCAGCAAACGGGCATTTGCAGTGAGGTCTGATCTCGCTGGCAAAGGGGCACATCCTGGGTGCTATGGGGTTCCACAGGAGGGACTCAGCCTCCCCCAGGGCACCCAGGGCGTTTCTGGGAGAACCACCGAAGAAGGTAAGGTCACCCAGTAAGAGGTGGAAGGACTTGCAGAGACAGAGAAAAACCTAAACATAGCCCTAAGGGTAAGAGAAACGGTGGTGGCTGTTTTGTAGTAATCCCGTAATCCTGGGAAGAGGAGAGGGGGAAGAGGAGAGATTTTCAGGGGGTGCTGAGAGGTATATGATAGGGGGAGCCATCAAGTGGCACCTTGTAAACCAAGGGAAGGACATTAGCTGTGTGCCAAGTGGTCAAGAGCCTGATGAGTGAGCCATTCTTGCTCTAACACCCTCCAGCTGTGCAACTCTAGGCAAGTTACTTAACCTTTCTGTGTTTCAGTTGCTACATCTGTAAAATGGAGTAGAAATGGTTCAATTTCAGATTAAATAGCTCTCTGTAAAGCTCTGAGAATAATATCTGTCACGCAGTAAGCATTCGACAAATATCCATTGTAGCTCTTGTCATCGCTTCGTGCTTTGAATTTTCCTATACAAAAGTCATGGTGAAGCCATCTTAAATGCTTAGCTGCCATCATTCAGACAGTCACCAGACTTATCAAAATGACATGACTAACAAATCTTCTGAGTGAATGGAGTGTTGTGTTTTCTCAATGGCTCAGCCCGAAGTGGCTCCCTGTGATATTGCCAAAGACTAAATTAAAAAAAAAAAATCATCAAACCTAAACAAGTACGTTTTCTATGAGTTTTCTCTTGAATAATAACTGAGTGCAGCTCTAAGCTGTCTGCCAGCAGGAGCTTCCGGGCTGTTAGGGACAGGCCCTAACCAGAGTTCTAAGGCGTGCTGGGGGGTCACCTGACTCATCTCTTAATGGAGATTTGGGGACAACGCAACACCTGTTGAAGCAGAATCTCTGAGGGCAGGGCCCAAGAGCTGGCATCTTAACAAGCCACCCAGATGAGTCTTGTACCCACTACATTGTGAGAAGCACCTGTCCTATGATTAGACTAACAGTCTCGAGGAAGGAGGGAGTCACATAGGACAACTCTTGCATTGTTAGCCTCTTTTCATGTCAAGGGAGAAGGGTTTCCTAACAGAACGTCCCCTCTGAGAAGCCCAGGCAGGTAAGAAGCACCCCAGGGGGTGTGCTGGGCTCCAAAGCAAAACATGAGTAGAGAGCGCTAAGTAATGTGGTGGCCGGCTAAGTAAGCATTAGTGCTTTATTAGCTTTTAAGGGGCTTGCATGTGTATTGTCTCCGAAAGAAAGCAGATGGACCCCAAGTGCTATCACTGTACTGCCCAGGAAAGAAATGACGTTAGCTGAGCCAGAAATGAAATTCTCAGCAAGAGGCGTCTGGCCCTCAACAAGTAACGCCAACAAGCTTACGTCGCTGTTAACAGTGGGTATCTCCGTGAGGTGGGGTAATGGGCAATTGTTCTTTCTAACTTACTATTTTTGCACGGGAGGTAGCGTGTGGAGCACTGCAGAGTACAGAAGCCTGGTACAAGCCTGCTTGGGTTTGTCCTGGCTCCCCTGTATCCTGGGCAAGTTAGGTCATCTCTCTGTGCCTCGGATTCCTCATCTGTAAAATGGGGAATAATCTAATAGTATCTACCTCAGAGAGTTTAAATACAAGTATACCTGTTAGGTGTTTAAGACAATGCTTGACCCTTACTAAGCTCCGGAGACAACTTAGCCATTGCTGTTGATAAGAACATCATCTTCGCATTCGTGCACTAAGTAGTCCTTGGGTGATTAAAAAAAAGCGTGAGGAGAAAGGCTGCCTAGATCCTGGGAGCTAATATGTGAGGGGTTTAGAACGTCTCCCATAAGGACCAACAGGGATTTGCTGGGATCCAGCTCTCTGATTTGGGGCCTGATTTTTCATCTCTGCAGTAAGGAGTGGGACTCAGTGTTTCAAACTGTGCTTCTTGGAGTGCTAAGGATGAGTGCCACAGAGGGAGAAAGGTGGGCAGCAGAGCAGAGGGGCTTTGGACTTGGACCAAAGCAAAGCAGCTGCAGGTCTTTCTCTTTTTTAATACGTACCGAGTGGGCTTTGCATGAGATTTCATTCTGCGGTAAGCATACAAAAAGAGTTGAGTCCCACTGGATCAGATCCCTACGAAGCCCTTTCCCCCGTTTAGTCTCATCTTGATGTCTGTGATTCCAAAGATTGCACCATAATTTTCCTTTTCCAGAACAAAGCTCACTTCCAACTGTCCTAGCATGGGAGTACTCACAAATTCATTTCTTATAATGAGCCAAAAATCTGCTTTCTGGAACTGTTGAACGGTAGCAGCGGGGTGCCTTCGATGCTAATGAGTTCTCTGTTTTTAGAAACGCTCAGGCTTATGATGATTTCAAGTTCCAGCTTCAGTAATTGCTGGCTGAGTGACTAGGCAAGTCTCTGTACCTGTCTGAGGCATGAATGTGAGGACGTATGCCAAGTGCTTTAGAGCAGTGACTGGTAGGTGACAGCGACACTACTGCTCTACTAATCAGAAGTGACAGGAGAACATCTGCTTGGGATCCTCTTCCTGCAACCCAGGAAGGGAGCTGCTCAGACAGCAGAGCAGACGTGTTCCTGGTGGGGATGCCTTTAAGATCGCCCTCCCTTCAGTACCATTGACCTTGACAGTGGGCCATGTGCCCTTGGGAGCCAGGCCTTTTATAGTTACCATAGGGTCTACCTGGAAACATTGTATGAGCACCTCCAACAAGTCCCCCTAATGCCGGCAATGAACCACACCCACAGACGAGGCCACGGACGGGGTCCCGTAGAGCGGGTACCCTCTGTCCTCTGCTCTGCAGGGCATATAGCCGAAGAAAGCATAAACTGTGGACTGTAGACTCATGCTCTGATGCAAACCAAATCTTGGCAAGTGAGAAGCACTATGAAAACAGTGCATATGTGAAACACACTTTTCCCTGTGCTCTCTAATGTTCCAGTTCTGTGCCAGGTCCCCCCCTTCCAGCCATGTTCTGCATTTCAAAAATATTTTGTTTTTCATTCCAGACAGTGGAAGGACAAAGGCAGATTTGTTTCATCACTTCATTTTCTGATCCTGCCAGGCGTTTTCTCCCGCTGATCAGCCGTTCTCCTCAAAGCCTTTCATCTAAGGCTGACCTTTAGGGGGATTCCATAGGAGCGGTATCATGCTTACCCTGTGGATGGCTGCAGAGCACATGATAAAATAAAAACAATAACAAACAATTTAGAAAACAAAACAGTGCCTCTGTGAGTGAATTCCGGGTAGGCAGGAATGCCACAGCTGAACCAGGGAGTGGGCAGACCCTTTTTTGTTCTCAACCCTATGTGGTACTTGGGGCATGTGGTTTTACTTTTCTGAGCCTTCCTTTCATTCTAAGTTGAAGCCTGCCCCCTGGCATCTACCCAAAGATACTGCTTATTTACAGGATTGACATCACCTGGCGCTTTGGCGTCCTTGCTGATGGAAGCACAGAGCTGTAAGACATCAGCAGAGGCTGGTGCTTAAGAAGAATGAAGATGGGTGGGTGGGTGGATGGATGGATGGATGGACGGACGGACGGACGGACCTTGGATCAATGGAATGCTGGATGGATCGATGGGTAAAGACAGGGACCTCTTATTCTATAACCACATTCCTTCTCAGAAGCCTTCCCGCCCTTCCTCCCCAGGCTAGGCACATGCCTCTTGTTCCTTCTCTACCTTGGACTTATAAACAAGCAGATACAGTAAAGGGGGACAGGTTCTATCTTTCAGGTGACATTGGAAGCTTCAGGACAACCAGGTTAAGGCCCTGCATGCATCTTGTTCACTGTCATCCTCATACGAAACAGTGTCAGCTCCTGGCACATGGGAGATGCTCAGTATGCATTTGTTGAAGGACCCAATAAGAGAACAGTGACTATTTACAAGCATTTGTGGGGGCACATCTGTGCTTGTATCCCTCTCACATTGCTGCTCCCTCAGAGCTGGTATTCTCTTACCAGGGAGCCAGATGTGATTGCTAAACAGGAATAGGATTCCTCCCATCTCTAACACACACACACACACACACACACACACACACACACACACGTCGCTCTCCCTCGGGACTTTTAAAGGGGTCACTGAACTGATTTGCTCTAACAGCCTGTCCTCATAGCCTCCCCTTTTTTGCCTCCCAAGACCTCCACTCCTTCTTGTCAACGAATCCTTCTTCTGAGGGTAAATATTCCTGCAGGTTCTCTCCTTTTTCTTGGGGTACCAAGGGGTGTGACCTCATCTAGGTAGAGTGCCCAGCCCTGGGGCTGCTAGACTGAGCGCTCAGTAGAAATCTGCTCGAGTTTTAAATCGTTAGTACTAAAAAATACGAATAAAAACAGCAGCCCTCCAGTGGTCCCAGGTCACCTGTGGAACGAAGTGTGCCTCACAGCGCCTTCCTGGCCTGGCTCCCGTCTCATCAGCTCCTTTCCTCCAGCACTCCCCCCCAGCTGCCCCGCTTCACACCCCTGTGCCTTTGCACGTGCTGTTTCCCTCTGTCCTCCTTGCAAAACTTAGAGCCCCCACAGGGCTCCCCTGCCTCCCTCAGGAGCAGAGCGCCATGTCCCCCTTCATCTTCATGCTTCTGCTTAGTCCCAGGGTTCTCCTGATGCTGTACCAACATGACTTGCCTCTGTGTCTGTGAACCCGTTAGACTGCAAGCTCTTTCAGTCACGTTGGCACCCCTGGCATCGGGTATGGCTGACATTCCCTGTGGACTGTGAGTGACAGTGAAAATCAAAACCAGCCGACTGGCATAGAGGGTAAACACTCCAAATGTTTAAGAGTATCTCAGCTTGTTATGGATGAAAATTTAGGAATCTTCCGTGAGGTTCTGTCTTTTCCTAGCTGGCCCCTCGGCCCCATGTAGGCCGTTAGCAAGCCAGGTCAGCTCTCCGTCTAAAGCAATGGATCGCAGGCATGATTTTGACCCCCAGGGTCATTGGGCAATGTCTGGAGACATTTTTGGTTATCATAGCTGGGCGTGCTCCTGGAATTCAGCGGGTAGAGGCTGGGGATGCTGTGAAACATCCTGCAGTGCACAGTACAGCACCCCGCCGCGTCCCCCACCAAAGAATTCTCCAGTCCAAATATCAATCATGGAGAGGTCCAGACACCCTGGTATGGAGGTTCTGAGCCTGTTCACAGCTCTCCATGTTCCCCACTCCCACACTAGCTCAAGGCACTCTTGTCACCCCCTGGGCTGGTCTTCCTGCCTGTGCCTCCACGCCCTCAATCCATTCTCCACCAGGCAGCTGGCTGACCTTTTAAAAAGATAAACCAAGTCACTCCCTGTAATTCTTCCCATCACATTGGAAATCAAACCCAAACTCCTCGGCCAGGCTGAGGAAGCCTGCCCTGCCCCGGCCCCCGCTTTCTACGCCTTGCACCCCCTGGCCCCCGGCTCCCTGCGCCAGCCCACCCCACTGCCCTGCGCTCTGCTCCAGATTCTTCCAAGTCATCTTTAACTTCGAAACTATTGACATTCTGGGGCCAGATAATTCTTTATTGGGGGTGGAGGGGCTGGCCTGTGTGTTGTAGGATGTTTAGCAGCATCCCTGATCCGCCCACTAGGTGCCAGTCATACCCTTTCCTCCCCACCCCCCGCCCCCCTGCAGTATGGCCACATGTTGCCTGGGGAGCAAACCAGAAAAACTGGGGAGCAATTTGGCCAATTTAGTCCCTTCTTGGAAAAGAGGAACTCTTACTTCTGATGTCACCAACGCTCCTAGATTTCGAGGGGTTCTTAGAAAGTTTTGTTTCTTTATTTAGTTATATTTAGAGAGGCGTGCAACTCAGGGACATTATCTAATTTTAGAACATTTTCATTACCCCCCCCCCAAAGGAACCTTCTGTTATTGATTTCTGATTTCATTCCATCATGATTGGAGAACATATGTGGTATGATTTCATTCCTCTTCCATTTATTGAGGTTTGTTTTATGGCCCCATGTTTGGAACCCCCTGCCGAATGTTTCGTGTGCACCTGAGAAGAAGGTGTATGTGGCTGTTGCCGGGTGGGGAGCCTTGCGGGGGTCCGGTGGGTCTAGTGGTTTGTGTTGTCTGTGCCCCCTGTTTCTTTGTTGATCTTCAGCCTCGTTATTCTCTCCATTATTGAAAGTGGGCTGAAGTCTCCATCCCTTATTGTGTAAACGTCTGTTTCTCCTTTCAGTTTCTGTCGGTTTTTGTTTCGTGTATTTTGTGACTCTGTTTTTGGGTACATGTAATTATGTCTTCCTGGTGGTTTGACCATTTCTGTGTCTTTAGGAACTTTTTTTTTTTTGGTCTTAAATTCTGTTTTGTGCGATGTTAGTATAATCACTCCAGCTCTCTTGATTTTGGAGTTTGTTGTTTTTTGTTTTTTTGTTTTACACCCTCTGAGATATTCTAATGTACAGTTAGGATTGTCACTACCCTTGTAGGATAAATTAGAATCTGAGGATTGATGTTTTGTCTTTAAAATTAGCAGACAGCTACCAAGAGATGATATCCATGGGATTACCTGATTCCCGTGACTGGTGTTGGAGACACATAGAAACTGGATGTTTCAGTGAAAACCTTTCCTGGAGCAAGATTTGTGGCGGGTTAAGTACTGTTTTCCTGAAACACTTGTTTTCAGTTTACCTCATGACAGAAAGAGCGTTCTCTTGCTCAGCCTGTCAGAGCAGCCAGACAGCCAAGCCAGCCTCCTCCTGCTCTGTGCTCTGTTGACACTGTCCAAGGAAGGATTATGTCTCTGAGTGAAAGTCCCCTTGTGCTCTGGGTATCACCACATTAAATCCTCAGATCATAGACCTTTCTCGGGCACTCTTTGCCAGCATTGTAATAACAAAAAACCTGAGCTCCGAGTTCTTCTGTGTATGTGGATTGTGTGGGGAGGGATAGGTAAGCAGGATGGTCAGAGACACTTCTAGAAAGCTAATCAGAGTGAGCCTCCTCTTCACAAGTCTGAAAGTAAAGAATATTCACACAAATGAAGGTGTTTTAAGAAGAAAAACCTCCAAGTTTGTCAGGGGCTCCACAGGCAGGAGAGGGTGAAGGCTCTGGAAAAGTAAAGCCTTCTTTTGGCAAAGGCAGCCCTCATTTGCCCAGCAAGATGCAAAGTGTAGAGTGGGTTTTTCTTTATTCGTTTTTATTCAAACCAGAAAACCATCTTTGATTTGCACATCCCTCCCTTCCACCGCCCCGCCCCCCCTTTTTAGTTTTTCACTTTTCCCCCTCATTTCTTAAAAGTTGTCCCTTGATGCCTTTATTGAAGTGCTCTTTTGAAGGTGGAAACTGTTCTGTGCTGTGTCTCTTCCCACATCTGTTCTTAATCCCAGGGTCTCTGATCCACTGTCGGGAAGTTTTCCCTCCAAACAATGAAGAGCCTCCAGAGGCTGAGTTATCTGACCCACATTTACTTATTATCTTTTTAGAGCTTTTTTTTCTCTCAAGATTTGTCTATAGAGAATCAGTTGGGAATGTCTGGATTTCCTGCTAATAGAATCTTTGGCGTTTTCATTGCAATATATATGCACACAAACACACCTTCATACACATATGCATGTGCATTAGAAGTAGCCAAAGTAAATAACCTAAAAAAAACCCTTTATGGCCGGCCAAGTGGCGCGTTGGTTAAGAGCTGGCTTGGGACGCCAGAGGGCCCCGGTTTGGATCCCACATATGAGGGCCAGTGACACTGCCCTCTACAGCTAAGATGCTGAACAACAGCTCAACCTGGAGCTGGGTTGCTGTGAGTCGCCTGCAACGGTGTAGGCTGCAGCCCCTGTGGCAGTGGGTTGCCATGGGCTACCGTGTGTAGCCAGCAGCCAGCGTGAGCGGCCAGCAGCCGCAGTGAGCGGCCGTCCAGAAGCCGGCAACTGATCTGCCTCGCCCAGGAAGAGCGCAATGATGGTGCCAACTTGTGCCAGTGAAGCAATGTCCTCCACAACTAGACTGAAGAACAAAAAGGACAGCAACTTGTCTGTTCCTCTTCCCCAATTCCCCAGCGCTGTTCCCAACCCCCAATTCCCCAATAAAACTCTTTAAAAAAAAAACCCTTTAGGTCCTAAGATAGTTTCCTAATCCCAACCTTGCTAACTTGTGTGGCCTTTTTTCCTGTTGTTCTTCATAATAAAATTATTTTAAAGGGCCATGGCAGGCAGTTTGAATTCCCTTATTGTTTATAGTGCCTCTTCCCCTAGAAGCCCAAAGAATATTATAGCCTTGGCTTCTCTTCAGTTTCCTCAGAGCTTTTTGGGAGTGAGGAGGATATTCCCGTGACATACAGAGCCTCACAATATCATTGTCCATCTGTAAAAATTTTCTTCACAAAAAACCAAATCTGACTCATTCCTTTTCTTTATAGAGATGTCCGCTGGCTCCCAGGGTAAGTGTCCAAAGTTTTGCCTGCCTCTCTGCCAGCCTCACCTCCCGTCACAGATTCTGCGTTCCAGATGCCCTGACTTCTCCCAGGTCTCTGCATAAGCCGTCACCTCCCAACTCGGAGCTTTCGTTCATGTGATTCATTTGCCTGGAATGCCCTTCCCTGTCCTTTTTCACCGACACACTCCTGCTCCTACCCAGCCAAAGTCGTACTCCTTTGCGCCCCGCTCCCTGGGTCCTCCAGGCCGAGGGACTCACACTCTTTCTTTTGAGTTCCTCTTGAGTTCTGGCCGTCTCCACAGATGGATAGAACATCCACTGCTGGGCAGAAAGTGTTTGAAAATAATTGTAATACATGAAAACAGTGATAATAATAGCTAATACTGTGTATAACACTCTACAACACTCCTACATAATGCTGTATTTTATAGTGTAATATCAAATAATCATAGCTAATATATGTATATATTACAGTCGCTAATACAGTAGTAACTATGAGAGCTAATACTGTGTTCCAGAGAAAGATTAAACAGTTATTATGTTGTCTCATTGAATCCTCACAGCAACCCAATGAGGCAGGTACTGTTAATACTGCCATTTCCTGATGAGGAAAAGGAGGCACAGAGGGCTAAACGACTCACCATAGATCACGTAGCCAGTATGTGGTGGGCCCAGTATTTGAACCAAGGCAAGCTGACATGTAACCCTGCATTCTTAACTACCATAATACAGTGTTGAAAGGCAAACGTTTATACAGCTTATATAGCTCTTATTGCATCTCATTGCAATGATCTGTTTATCATCCTTTTTTTCTTCATGACCAGGTGTTCCTTAGCGAAGGGCTTCTTGCTATTAGAAGTTAGGTTTGAATGTTGGATTCTCTTTGCAACCCCCACACTTGGTCCTATGTGTGGCATAAAGCATCTGAATTAACACGAATGGAACAAATAACTGAAAGAGTAAGGCCTCAGACAGTCTAAACATTACATTGGCTCCACCTCCTTTTTCTCAGACCCGTCCATGTTTGGGAAGAAGAGCAGTTTGGGCCGGCCGAGTGGCGCGTTGGTTAGGAGTTGGCTTGGGACACCAGTTCTGAGCAGCAGGGCTCCGGTTCGGACCCCACATTAGGGCCACGGATGCTGCGCCCTCTACAGATAAGATGGTGAACAACAGCTTGACCTGGAGCTGGGCTGCCGTGAGGCGCCGGCATAGGCTGCAGTTGAGCAGCAGTGGGCTGCCATGTGCTACTGTGAGTGGCTGGCAACTGGTGTGAGCTGCCAAGAGCCGCCGTGAGTGGCCGTCCAATGGCTGGCGAGCAACTGCCTCGCCCGGGAAGAGCGCAATAATAATACCAACATGGGCCAGTGAAGCG
>NW_017731394.1:3963714-3978872 GCF_001890085.2 Hipposideros armiger
GTGAGATGAATTGCAACTGGCTCATAGCATATGTCTTCTAGAAATAGAGTTTTTAATTGAAGAAAAGATACCTGTACTTTTACTGATGTGAGGAGAAAGTTCATGCCGACCTCTTTTCAGTTCTTCCATTACCACATCGTTCCTGCCTGCAGGCTTTTGCACGTGCTGCGCCCCCTTCTTGGAATAGCCTTCACTCTGTAAGTTCACCAGCACTAAACTTGCATTTGTGGCGTAGCTATCGCCTATGTATCTTCATTCTCTGCAGGTATGACACAGAGTTTGTGGAATTAATGTTAGTGGAATAACTAAATGAGTAAGATCTCAGACTGGCTAAGCATTACATTGGTTGCCAGCTTAGGTGTGTGTGGAGTGTCTTCTCTGCGGCCCGCTTTTCCTCTGAGAAGCCTTTTCTGACTTCCGCCTCCTCCCTCCTTTGAGATTGGATGTCCTCTAGCTCCCCCATAAGGGCACTCACAGCACTGCATGCAGAGGCTCATTGAACTGTCTCTGCCCTCCCCTGTCAATTAGGGAGTGCTGTCGAATCGCCACCCAGCTGACTCAGTGCCTGACAGATAGTTGGATACTTAGGAATGTTTTGTTATTAGCCAAGAGGAAGCAGTAAAAAATTTTTGGCCCCCCATTAACCCCGTTTTGTATTGTGCACAGGTCAGGTGTAAATCCTTAAATAATGGACAGAACTGGTTAAGGGTTTTAAAGTTCTGAAAGGGCCTTTTTGCTAAGACAGCAACTGTTTGAATATGAGCCCACAGCTTTTGTGTATAAAGCAGTGTTATTTTGTATCTTGCACATGGACATGGAAGAAGAGAGAACCTGTTGAAATGGGGTGGGTGAGTACTCTCCTCATGGTAGCAACAGTAGCTGGGATGTGAGGGTTCCACTTGACTCGAGGGGGTGCTGGTCAGAGAGGGCCCCATACTGGCCCTGTAGCCAGAATTTTTGGAGTGGCCGCTGTTCTGTGCAGGAGCAACATCAGGAAGAAAGGACTGATGATGTCATTTGGTCTCTGGGCATAAGTCAGGCATAAGTAGAATCTGACTGAACAGGGTGTTCACACCTTAGTGTTCATGGGAACCCTTTTGTGTGCTTCATACAATGCAGATTCCTTGGGAAGAGGCCCGGGAAATTTGCATTTTCACCGCATCCCCGGAGATTCTGCTGCAGGAGGATCACTGAACCCCTGCTTCAGGAAACACTGCCTGTGGGACAGGAAATCCTGGAGAAATGGGCAAATGGGACAGTCCTTGGAACGAGAACCTGCCCTTTTCCAGAACCTGTAGACAGAGGGGAACGTGCAGCCTGGGAAAGTCAGCTTAAGGAGCATCTCTTGGAAGGAGGGACACTGTACATTATTAGCCTGTGATTAGTGTAACCCAGGGAAATCAATTCCAGCAAGACTGATGCCCTGCGTCAGGTGCAGATTTAGAACGACGAAGAGAAGAGCCATGGTTTCCTTGACTGGATAGGAAAGTCCCCTACTCTGCAAAGTAATGAAATATACAGATGTTAAAATGAGGAGAGACAGAGACAGATGGAGAATAATGAGCACTGGTAGCAGTGAAGGACCGATGTAACAAACGCAGAGGAACTGTGGGGTGTTCTCGGCCTGTGCGTTTCTAGGAAGACCATTGCCCGCCAGCAGGGGAAAATCAGCCTATCTCGGACAGTCCTGGGCTGGAGGCTTTCCCTGTAGCCATCTGTGGGCAGAGGACAGTACCAGTTCCTCAGGCTGGAGGCAGTCAATAACCAAAAGGATGCCAACATGAGAAATATGTATACCCTTTGACCTAGAGGTTATACCTTAAAGAGGTACTATACAAATGGGGGAAATAATACATGCATTTGGATATGCACTGTTTATTGGAAATACCCCAGATATCCACAGCAATGGGACTTGTGGGTACATAGATGCAGTGAAATTACCATTAGCCATCAAAAGTGATAATAACTGAAGGTTTGGACCTGTAGTTATAAACATGAAAAGATGTCACAGTATGTTGTTAAGTGACAAAAGCCAGATTCAGGATAGCATAGTATTTTATGGGTATGTTTAACCCGGTATACTCTGATTTCTATTTATTAATTCAGTGAGTAATTATTGAGTAGGCTGTGTGCTCGGCACTGTTCTGAGCATGGGAGATGGAGCAGTGCACCAGATAGTGGTCCTTTGCTAGTGAAGGGCTTGGACCCAGCAGCATCTGCGTTGCCTGGGAACGTGTTAGGAGTGCAGAATCCCAGGTTCAACCCCAGACCTATTGCATTTGAACGAGGTTCTCGGGCTCTCCATTGGCACACTGTAGTTCACGAGACCATGCCTCAGGAACATGTTAACCAAAATGGCCACAGTGGATTTCCCTGGGTGGCGGCAACTTGGGTAATTTTTACATTTGCTTTTGTACATTTCTCTGTTGTTTGAATTTTTCACAGTGAGCTACGTTTTGACTTTCCAAAGCAAGAATGGCAATTTTACAGAAGAGCTTAAGGCTTGTGCTTCTGGTGTTTTGGGCTGTCTGGCATACACTGGCAGCATCCTGGAGCCTGGGGTGGAGGTGGCAGCTGTTGCTCATTTGGTCAACCACAGAGTTCTGGAAGGGAGACCCTGAGTATGGGTCTGTGGTGGAACTATGGCTGGAGCTGTTACCACAGATGGAGCGAGGCTGCAGGTCCGATGAGCCGAATTCATGGCTGTTCTGGCTTACCAGGGAGGCTCTGGCATTCAGCCCCTGTCCAGCTCTTCGATGTGATTACTATGTGGGAGAGGCTGGGTGGCAACAGTAGACAGCAGGCCCACACTGCAGCATTTGTCTTCCAGGACCCGTGGGCAGCCCTGAGTCCTTCCTGGGCAGATTGGGAGCTACAGGCATACCTGCTGAAGAACGTTTCTGTCCAAGGCTTGGAAAGTTCTGGCCTTGTGAAAGAGGGGCTTTTCAGCCCATGACCCCTTCTCTTGGGGTCTCACCTGAATCTGGTCCCTGATGTGGGGTTGGGCAGGGTAGGGTCCTGCAGGGTGCTGCCTAGAGCATAGTGTAGGTGAACAAGGCTAGACTCAGGGGCATGAGAACTGGATTCTGGAACCATCTGATCCTAAATAGCTATATGACTCTGGCTAAGTCCCAAATTGATTTCTTTGGCCTCAGTTTTTTCATCTGTGAAATGTGAGCATTAGTTATTGAATGAACCTATGTGGATTACCTGCTCTGTTCCAGATGTTATGCATATAAAGATCAGGTCTTGATTCTGAGGGCGTCACTGCCTGGCGATACTGGGATATCCCCTGGCTCCCCTATAGTTCTGACATCCCCCAGTATTGGTCCTAGGACTATGTCCTTCCTGTTTTTTGGATGCTAAAGAAGTTTTCCATTTAGGAAGATGACGAGTAGAGGTTATTGCACAGTTCTTTGTTCATGTCCTTGCTGGTAAAATAAATATTGGGTTTGTCGGAAAAGTCATGACGTATTTTGTCTATCTTTTTCAAAGGTCACTTATTTATATAAAGAACAAAGATCAATCAATGATATATTGCCCATTTTGTTCGATAACCTTTTGCCATCTTTCAGTGAGCTTCATAATTCCTCGTTCATAGAAGGACCTGTCTTTATTTATGAAAAACTGAACAAGGTGCTGATTTATAGCCTCATCTGAATTGAACATTATACCACGCAAAGAGTTTTGAAGAGAGCGAAACAAGTGGAAGTCTGACNCCGGGAAGAGCGCAATGATGGTGCCAAGTTGGGCCAGTGAAGCAACATCCTCCACAACTAGACTGAAGAACAAAATGACAGCAACTTGTCTGTTTCCTTTCCCCCAATTCCCCAGCGCTGTTTCCATCCCCCCAATTCACCAATAAAAAAAAAATCTTAAAAAAAAGAAAAGAAAAGAAAAAAAAAGAATGAGAGAATTAGAGGATCTCTGTTTCTAACCCTTAATAATCTAACCCTTAATAAAGAAATGGACCATCAATGGCCGCTAAAACCATTAGATGAAAAATTGATGGGGAGCTTTATACTGGATGGATCAGGATGAAAACTCCTGAAACCAGCCGTCAGTCCTTTCACAGGCAGCTCTGAATCAGTATTGTACCACTTCGAGTAGAATGTAGAAACCCTCTCACTCCGCACACCTTTTTATGTTATAGTTGTCTTAGGACATCTATATGTACATTAAAAATTCCAAAAGGCAGCGTTTTAATTTTTGCTTTAAATTTTCAAATATATTTTAAAGAACTCCAGAGGAGAAGAATAGCCTACTTTTTTTACCCAGATATTTGCTATTTTGGTTGCTCTTCCATCATTCCTGATGTTCCTTCCAAGCCTGAGTCTCCCCCTGGTATCATTTCCCATCTGTCTGAAGAACTTCCTTTAAGCAGTTCTTTTAAAACACCTCTGCTGGCAACGGATTCTCTTCATTTTCCTTCATCTGAGAATGTCTGTATTTCACCTTCATTCCCGAAGGGTATTTTTACTGCACATAGAATTCTGGGTTGACAGTTCTTCTCTTTCAAACGTTGTGCCACTTCCTCTGGCCTCTGTGGTTTCCAATGAGAAATTTGCAGTCATTTAAATTATTTCTCATAGAGAATACATCGTTTTTCTCCTGCTGCTTTGAAGATTTTTTTTTTCTTTAGTTTTCAGCAGTTAAGATTATAGTGTGTTTGCGTATGAGGATTTCTCTGAGTTTATCCTCTTTAGGGTTCCGTTTGAATCTGTAGGTTTTTGTCTTTTGCATACTTAGTACATTTTCATCTATTATTTCTTCAAATGTTTTTTTAAGTACCTCACTCTTCCTCCTTTTCTGATAACTTTCGATCTTTTGTTATTGTCCCACAGGTTCCTGAGGCTCTGTTCAGTTTTTAGTAAGTCCTTTTTTCTTTTTATTGTTCAGATTCGATCATTTCTATCTATCTTTTGTCAAGTTGACTTTTTCCTCCGTCATCTCCAGTCTGCTTTCAAGCCCATACAGTGCAATTCTTTATTATTTCGGTCACTATATTTTTCCAGTTCTAAAATTTCCTTTTGGTTCTTAATGTCTTCTGCTTTTTGTTAAGACTTTCTATTTTCCATTTGTTTTGAGAGTGCTTGTGATTGCTCATTAGAGTATTTGTATAATAGTTGCTTTAGAGTCATTGTTATATAATTTCAACATCTGTCTTATCTTGGCTTTGTTGATTATATTTTACCATGAGAATTGAAAGTTTCCTAATTTTTCACATGGTAAGTAATTTTGGATTCTGTTCTGGATATTTTGATCTCTATGTTTGATACTCTGGGTTTTGTTTAAATCCCTCAGAGAATGCTTATATCTTTTGTTTTAGTAGACAAATGACCCTTTTAGGTCAGGCCACAAGCTCCTGACAGCCCTCTGTGGCTGTGGTTGCAGTAGCATTCAAACTATTTTTGCAGTGCTATTCATATCTGTCCTGCATGCATGCCTCCCAATGGTCAGTCTGGCACCTGGGCAGTGGCTATGGTTCAGCCCTCAGTGTCTTTGGTATGCTGATTAGGGCCAGATCCTAATCAGCATGAGCAGCTTGGGGGTTCTGCCTAGGAATTCATNTTTATAAGCTCTGGACGTTTCTGGATGATGGATTCATTCAAACTGTCCAATTGCCTACAGTACACATTCGAATTGATTATTTGGTTCCTTGGTAGGAGCTCGAAAAACATGACACCTTTAAAATCCCACCACACCGAGAACATAACCTTCCTCTGATGAATGTCTGCTTTCGATGTCGTTTGAGGTGAATCATCACGTCGGGACCAATACCGTTTGCGCACCACATTGTTGTAAACAATCCACTCCTCATCACCAGTTAGTCGCTTCAAATAAGGATCATTTTCCTCACGCTTAATGAGCATATTGTAGGTGTTTATACACACCATCAAATGAACTTCTTTGAGGTTCATGCGGAACCCAAATATCGAGCTTGCTTACGTATCCCAGCTTCAGGTGATCATGAACGCTTGAATGATGTATGTTCAATGTTTCTGCAATCTCTCGTGTCTTGTAACATGGCTTTGACTCCATCAATGCCTTTATTTTATCATCATCAACCTCGGTGGGTCTCCCTGACCGAGGAGCATTGTTGAGATCAAAATCACCAGCATGGAATTTCGTGAACCATCGTTGGCACCAATGTTCTTATAGAGCATTGTCACCATAAACTTTATGCAACTTTTCACAAGCTTGATGCACATTCTTCTCTTTATGGACGTAAAACAGTAAAATTTGGCAAAAATGCAGAGTTTGGTTTTCCATCTTCAACTTGTAAAATCTCCAAAACTCAACCAAATCGCTCAAATTTTTTTCAGAATGAAGCTAGAACTGTCAGCTGTCAGATGACATTGCAATAACATAGATGCGAATGACTCTTAGTACTGCCAAAAATGAACTAGCACCATCTGTTGCAAACATGCTTCATGACTTTTCTGACAACCCAATAATTGGCAACTATGTTAGTTCTTCGTCCACGCTGATCTAGTTGAAACTTTTTTTACTCATCTATGAAATTCAGAACTGTGACAACCAGACCCTAAGGAGGTGGAGGACCCAAATCAGGAAATAAACCAACCCTCAGAAGACCTCTGACCCCTGTCTTGCTAGTGAAAGCTGCCACTTTGAAAAGTTCATGGAGCAACCCCTTGCAAAGTGGTAAATTTGAATATGTATTCAGTGGACTTGAGTCACCCCTGTCTGCCTTTGTCAGGGCAATATTAGACACAGAGCCAGTCTCCGCCTTCTGCCAGGGCCTGTTGAGGTTCATGCTGAAATCTCCCTCTCGTAGAAATGGGGGCGAGGTGGGACAATCCAGACTTTGTCCAGGACCCCCCTGAGCCCCACAGCGGGTCATGCAAGCAGCCAACAGCTGCTGTGTGACTGGCTTCTCTCTGAGCCTCTGCCAGGTGCTCGGCTGGCTGCCTGTGATCTGCTGGCAGTTGCCTTAGCAGGCGTCTGATGGTACAGATGTAAATCATAACATGGCAGGCTCCCCCTGACAGACAGCAACTGAGCATGCCTGACAAGGCAGGAAGTCTCATGAGTAATTCCTAAAGAGGATGCAAGGGCAGGGCCAAAGAGCTGGCTAATTGGATGGTAGCTAATTCATTTATAATTATTCATGTTCTCACTCTCTTTTCTCTTTCTCTGTCTCATAAAGGCTAGTGCTTTGGAACTGGACTTGGTCTGAGAAATATCTAAGGAGGCAGTAGAGCACATGAGTCAAGAGCAGGGTGTGAGCTTCGACTCCGTTTATCAGTGTCAGGATGCTTCACTTCTGGACCTCAGTTTTCTTATCTGTAAAATGGATTTTTTTTGAGGATTTAATGAGACAATGTCTATAAAACATAAGAGTACAATGCTTAGCCTATACTAAACATTCAGTAAATGCAAGTTATTACCGAGTCCCACTCTTCTTTTGTAGGTTTATTTGTATATTCAGGAAATATTTATTAGACACCCGATGTAGGCACTGTATAGTGTAGCTCCTTCAAAAGTGGTGAATGACCAGTTAGGATGGTGGAGTAGGTAAATGCTGTGCTTGCATCCTCTCGTGACTACATCAAAATTACAACTAAGCTACAGAACAGCCGTCATTGAAAATCGCCTGTAATCTAGCTAAACCAAAGCCCTACAACGAAGGACATACATAAGAAGCCACCTTGAGACTCGTAGGAGGGGCAGAGAGGTGGAGTGGGCTGGCCCTACATTCATCAAAAATTGGGAAAGATATCTTGGCTGTGGTGGTCACCACCCCACCCCCACAGAGGAGTGAGGGGTCTCAGCCCTACACCAGGCTCCCCAGCTCAAGGCTTCAAGTCTCCATAACTTCTGGTTGTGAAAACCAGTGGAGATTGTGGCTGAGTGAGATGAAGGTGGCTGCAGTCCCAGGAATCCTTTAAAGGGCCCGCACATGGACTTACTGATGGAATCGCTTGTTCTGAGCTCCAGTGCTGGGTCAGCAACTTGAAAGGCGCCAGGGACATACGGGGAGGAACAGAGTTGTCTGGCTGCATGATGAGGGCTGGAGGGGCATCTTTCTCCTGGATGGATGAGCTGGCAGATGCCATTGTTTCTTTGCTGAGCCCTCCACACTTTCCCCTCCTGGTGTGGGATACAGGCAGGAGCCATATCTGAGTCTCCGTCAAACCTGGGTCCCAGTGGCCAGCTTCAGACCGAGCTTCGGAGCATCACCTGGCCTCCTCCAAGAACAACACAGCCAAAGGGCAGATTTAGTAGGAACCAGAGCCCCGCTAAAGCAAACCTTGCTCTGTACGATCAACCCCTGCATAACAGTTCCTCTACTATAGTCACGGCCAGTCTTCACAACCAATCAGTCTGAAGGTCAATCCCTCTCACTGATGTGCAAACAGCAGCCAAGAGTCAACTACAACAGGAGGGTGCACACAACCCATATCGGGACATACCTGCAGCACGTGGCTCAGGTGACCAGGAGGACTGTGCCACTGGGCCCTACAGGACACCTGCTACATAAGGCCACTTTACTAAGACCAGGAAACATAGCAGCCCTGCCTAATACATAGAAACAAACACAGGGAGGCAGCCAAATTGGGAGACAAAAAAACATGTCCCAAATAAAAAACAGAACAAACCTCCAGAAAAAGAACTAAATGAAACAGAGACAAGCAATCTACCAGAAACAGAGTTCAAAATACTGGGCATAAGGATGTTCAAAGATCTCAGGGAGAACTTCAACAAATACATAGGAAACATAAAAATGGAGATAGAAAACATAAAGAACCAGTCAGAAATAAAGAATACAATAAGTGAAATGAAGAATACATTGAAAGGAATCAACAATTGATTAGATGAAGCAGAGGATTGAATCAGAAATTTGGAAGATAAGGGAGCACAAAATACCAAATCAGAACAGCAAAAAGAAAAAAGAATCCAAATAAATGAGGACAGTTTAAGGGGCCTCCAGGACAATATCAAGCATACCAACATTCGCATAGAGGTACCATAAGGAGAAGAGAGAAAGTAAGGGATTGAGAACCTATTTGGAAAAATAATAACCGAAAACTTCCCTAACCTGGTGAAGGAAATAGACATACAAGTCTAGGAAGTGTAGAGAGTCCCAAACAAGATGAACCCAAACAGGCCCATACCAAAACACATCATAATTAAAATGACAAAGGTTAAAGACAAAGAGAGAATCTTAAAAGCAGCAAGAGAAAAGCAGCTAGTTACCTACAAGGGATCCCCCATTAGAATGTCAAGTGATTTCTCAGCAGAAACTTTGCAGGCAGGCAGGGAGTGGAAGGAAATACTTAAAGCTATGAAAAGCAAGGACCTATAATCAAGATTACTGTACCCAACAAAGCTATTATTTAGAATCAAAGGACAAGCTTTCCAGACAAAAAGCTGAAGGAGTTCATCACCACCAAACCAGTATTACACGAACCTTAGAGGGAATTCTTTAAGATCAAAACAAAACAAAACAAACAAAGAACCCCCAAATATATGAATAATAAAATGGCAATAACTACATATATATCAACAATTACTTTAAATGTAGATGAATTAAATGCTCCAATCAAAAGACATAGGGTGGTTGAATGAATAAGAAAACAAGACCCTTATATATGCTGCCTACAGGAGACTCATTTCAGGTCAAAAGACACACAGGCTGAAAGTAAAGGGATGGAAAAGGATATTTCATAAAAATGTAAATGGAAAAAAAAAAAAGCTGGGCAGCTAGCAATACTCACATGAGTCAAAATAGACTTTAAAACAAAGGCTATAACAAGAGACAAAAGAGGATCCAGTAATTCCACTTCTGGGTATTTATCTAAAGAAACCCCAAGTGCTACATCACAGGGATGTGTGATCCATATGTTCATTGCAGCGTTATGTATAATAGCCAAGATATGAGGGCACCCTAAAGGGATAAACAGATAAAAAAGAGAGGTGGTACATATATACAATGGAGTATTACTCAGCCATAAAAAAGAATGAAATCTTGCCATTTGTGGCAACATGGATGGACCTTGTGCTGAGTATAGTAAGTCAGTCAGAGAAAGACAAATGTCATATGACTTCACTTATGAGTGGAATCTAAAGAACAAAATAAACAGATGAAACAGAAACAAACTCACAGATATAGAGAACATTTTGATGGCTGGCAGATGGGAGGGGTGTTGGGGGGTGGATGATAAAGGGAAAGGGATTAAGAAGTACAAATTGGTTGTTAAACAGCAGTCATGGGGATGTAGGGTATAGCATAAGGAATATAGTCAATAATATTGTAATAACTATGTATGGCATCAGATGAATACTAGATTTATCAGGGTGATAGATGGGAGGGGGTTGGGGGGCAGGGTGAAAAGATGAAGGGATTAAGAAGTAAAATTGGTAGCTACAAAATAATCATGGTGATGTAAAGTAAAGCATAGGAAATATAGTCAATGATATGGTAGCAACTATGTATAGTATCTGGTGGGTACTAGACTAGTCGGGGGATCACTTTTTCTTTTTTTTAAAGATTTTTATTGGGGGAATTGGGGGATGGGAACAGCGCTGGGGAATTGGGGGAAGGGGAACAGACAAGTTGCTGTCCTTTTGTTCTTCAGTCTAGTTGTGGAGGACATCACTTCACTGGCCCAAGTTGGCACCATCATTGCGCTCTTCCCAGGTGAGGCAGATCAATCACTGGCTTCTGGACGGCCTCTCACGCTGGCTGCTGGCAACTCACGGCAGCCCAGTTCCAGGTTGAGCTGTTGTTCAGCATCTTAGCTGTGGAAGGCAGTGTCACTGGCCCTCATATGTGGGATCCAAGCCGGGGCCCTCTGGCGTCCCAAGCCAGCTCTTAACCAACGCGCAACTCGGCCGGCCCGGGGATCACTTCTTAAATTATATAAATGTCTAACCACTGTGCTGTACCCCTGAAATTAATATAAAATAACATTGAATGTCAACTGTAGTTGAAAATTTTAAAAAGGAGGAAAATGGCAAAGGGGAATAGAGGTTCAGATATCCAGGTAGAAAATAAGTCATGGGGATGTAATGTACAGCGTGTCAATAATGTTGTGACAGCACAGTACAGCGTCAGATGGTTGCTGGACTTAATGGTGATCACTTCTTTAGATATATAAATGTTGACTAACTATGGTGTACCCCTGAAACTAATATAATATTGTATGTTAGCTATATTTTAATAAAAATCTTTAAAAAATAAATAAAAAGTGGTGAGTGAAAGTACTCAAGGGAGTGTATGTTCATCAGACAGCACAACCCAAAGCTGATGACGTCTTTCCTGTGAAGGAAAAGAAAGGGAAGCAGAGTCAGGGCTAGGGTGACTGAGGGCGGGATGTGGGGCTCCTGCTGTAGGTAGCACAGTGGTTAAAGAGACCTAAACCAATGGAGTGAGCCCTGCTGACCCCAGGCAGAGGGAACGGCAGGTGCAGAGGCCTTGAGATGGGCCTGTGCCTGAGGGGCTGGGGGAGGAGCCAGAGCATGGAGAGTGGGCGGGGCCAGAGCATGGAGAGTGGGAGGGGCCAGAGCATGGAGCGTGGGCAGGCGTGAACCGAGAGCAGCCTCCTGGAGCTGCACGATGCTATCTATCATGGGGGCCTGAGGCTTTTTTAAGGTGTTAGGAGGGCAGTGCCGTCCTAAATGAAGGAGTGATGTAGTGAGGTTTACGAGGAAACATTCTTAGCTCAGATGCCAGAAAGCCTACAGACAGCCTTTCTTCCCTGATCCCTGAAGGGACACCAGCGCAAAGCTGGCTGATCCTCGTGATGTGAGCATCCATCATTGGATCTTGCCTGTAACAGTTATTACCATGGTGTTTGCTTAATAGTGACTTCCTATTCCCCACATCCCTTCTACATTTATTAATTGGAATTCTTCCGTAAGGAAGAAGTTTCCCTTCTCCTTCATTCCCTTATTAATTCAACAATTTATGGCATCAGAAGGGACTCACAGATATTTATTTTACTTTCTGGGTTTCCAAGACTATTGCTATTTTCTTGCTCAAATTGTTCGAGCTGTGGCCATTAGGTTGACTCCTGTGCCCTTTGATGCGGCGCCATCATATTTTGAGCACTTCTTTACTCTCTGGCAACACAAGATGCTCCAGGTTCATCTTGTATTTCCCCCCTGGGATCAACCACTTATCCACGGAGAACTGGGTGCCTTTAATGGATAATGGTATCTAGAAACGAGATCTGGGTGCTGGGTGTATTCACTGCTATTGGGGTGTATTGATTACTCCCAGTCTTAGCAGAAGCTAAGAAATATATGTATGTACACTAACCACCCCCCCCCAATACACACACACAAATCGGTCAATCTCTCTCCCTCCCACTCTTATCTATCTATCTATCTATCTATCTATCTATCTATCTATCTATCATCTGTCTATATCCAAACCTTGGGTTCATAGTGATGCCTTCAAATCCGGTGCGAAGTCTCAGGGTTCGTGTTAGGCTTGCCACTTTCCTTATTTATAACTTCTTCTGATAGTGAGAGATCTTGCTGTTACTATCTGCAGGATATTTATTTGTTCAACCCTAGTACACACATAAGGTAGTTTCAGAATTGCTCATCCATACCCCTGTGACAAATAAATGTAACTGGAGTACTGTACTTGTGGACACTTATTTTTTTCTTTAGCTTATAGAATCCAGTCAACATAATGGTTTCCTGGGTTGCTTGGCCCAGTTCTTGTCCCGTCCCTCCCCCTCGCCCCTGCTTTCCTGCCTTTGGTGCGGTGTGTTTTTCATCTGTAATACAGTTGTGTTCATTTGTTGTCGTTTACATTGCATTTTGAGTCTATACACACACACACACACACACACACACACACACACACACACGCGCACGCACGGTTGATTTTAATTGTTTACTTTTGGGGGATGTGAAATGTTGTCATGGCTCCAAGCGTCAGAGCCACACAAATAGAGGAACGTGCATGCAGCCCTCTCATCCCTGCCTCCCCAGTCCTTCCCCATTTCCCCATTCTTTCCACTCCTTTCCTGTGGGTGACCAGTGTCTTCAGTTTCTGGTTTATCCTTCCTGTATTTCTTTTGCACGATGAGCCAATACATGTACGTTTTCTTATATCCCCTACTCTTTGCTATGTGGAGGGTTAAAGGACTACAGATACTCTTTTGCCCTTTGTTTTTTTTTCACTTAACAGTATAGCCTGGAGGTGGTGTCGTATCTGTTCATAGAGATCATCCATAATGAGCTTTTTAAAACTTTGGTAATCAGAAAAATAGTTTAGCAGCTCAAGGATGAGTTTTGGAATTCTATAAGCATAGTGATGATGGTGATGATGATGATGATGATAAATAGCATAAGAATAGCCATTAAGTAAGCATCTACTGTATGCCATGCTCTGGGTCAAGCATTTTGTATAGATGATCACACTGAATCCTCTTAGAGCCCTGTGAGGTAGATGTTAGCTCCAATTTACTGATGAGGAAACTGAGGCTCAGTAACATTTACAAATTTGCTCAAGGTCACTAAAAAGAAGCCACAGTCTGAACCCATACACTCTTTCCCAAGTTTGTGCTTTGTGAAGGGCAGACCAGCACTGTTACCCAAGTTCCCGGGTGAAAGAAAGCCACATGTGTTTTTAAAACCCAGGCATGTCCCAGGCCTTAAAACCCTCTTGATTGTGGATCAGCTGCTGCTAAAGTTGGCATGCTGCCGATGACAGGAACATGAAGGTGATTTACTGCCTGGTCCTTCCAAAGGAGTGGCCCATCCTTTTCGGGGACCGTGAGTCCTGCCTGTGAGACAGGAGACTAGAGGGATACCAGGTGGGATCTGCTACTGGGGCTGCAGTCATAGATCTGATCTTACACCCCATTAATCCCCAGCCAGAGTGGCCAGCACCATGAACAGGAAAGTGCATTACCCCACAAGGCTGCCTGGTTAGCAGGACACTCAATCAAGCCCAAATTACAGCAGTTTCTGTTAAAACTATTTTTACAGCAGGAGTGGAAGAAGAATTTCTATGAGCAGGAGCCTGGCTTCTGTTGCGAGAAGTGACAGACTTTGGCAGAGAGGCAACCCAGTGGCGTGGGTTGAGAGCATGGCTTCTGGAGTCTTGAGTGCCAGGGTCCTTACGCCAACCCCATGTTTCCTAGCAGTGTCCCCTGGGGCAGGTCACTTCACTGCTCCAAGCATATCTATGAAATGGGGATAAGAACTATACCCATCTTTGTCAGGGGTCCCCAAGACTGCCCCCAGGTTCAGTAATTTGCTAGGATTCATGGAACTCAGCATATCATCATACTCATGGCCATGATTTATTGCAGTGAAAGGATATAAAGCAAAACCAACAAAGGGAAGAGGTGAATGGAGTAAAGTCCAGAGGAAACCAAGTTTAGACTTCCAAGATTCCTCTCCCAACGGAGTCACAGAGGATGCACTTAGTTCCCCAGCCACAAGTTGTGACAACATATGTGAAATGTTTTCTACTGGGGAGGCTCGTAAGAGACTCAGTGCCCAGGGTTTTTTACTGGGAGCTGGTCACCCAGGCACCCCTTGCCTGATGTGCGCCAAAACCCCAAACTCCCAGAAGAAAAGCAGATGTTCAGCATAAACTACACTGTTTGCATAAATAGCTTGGACACAGTGAACCCCAACAGTGAGCCATTCTTATGAGACAGAATGGTGAGAGCCCTTCTGAAACCCAGGTTCCCAGATGCCAGCCAAGCAAGGGCCAGCCTCGCCAGCAAGCCTTTCTCAGGATAGCAGTCTCAGACCTGTTACGATAATTCTTTTCCGTACACTGTTCCATTGGGTGGTTTTGGGTGGATTAAGACACGATCCATGTTAAGCATGGGCCATACTGTCTAGACAGTAAGCACTTTCTAAATGCAGGCGATTACTTTGACAGGGAATGAATTTTGAATGGCTCATGAGCACCTTAAGCGTGAGCTCCATCCATCATCCATCTACTCACCTATTCACCCTTCCCTGTTCAGCACATCTTGACCGAACCTTGCTGGTGGAGTGGCTCTGTTGGCCTCTTTGAGACCTTGGAAGCAGCGGGATTAGCTCTTTCCAGAGGATGACACATGTGGGCTTCCAGTCTGGCTGGGTATTGGAGGCGGGTGGTGGTGGTCAGACTTTGGAGTCTTCAAGGTAAATGTCGGGGGACCCACTTG
>NW_017731394.1:3980632-3981861 GCF_001890085.2 Hipposideros armiger
AAATATAAGTCTTAATGACTTCAGTGATTGTTTTGATAAATTGATTTTCCCTCTCATCCTGTCGGTGCTGTTTTAAGTCCTTAAAGAGGAGGGTGGCTGTCTCCTGTATTATTTATGTCTTTCCAGGGAACAGTCATTAGTGTACCCTCCCAGCAGGGACATGGCGAGTTTATAACTCTTCCATACGCCTTCTCCTGTTGCCTTATTTCATCTGCTGGGTCTCAAGTGGCAGAAATACAGCACAGCTGCGAGATTGTCAAACGGTTGGTAGAGTGGCTGAAACCCACCTTGGCAGGCAGGCTGCATCTCCGTCCCTAACATGGCCGGGGCCAGACTGAGCAAAGTGACTCTGGAGCCAGAGCGTCCAGCCTGAGATTTGTGTTTACCCTAATTAAGCAGGAGATGGGCATGCTACGTGATCTCTTTGCACGGGCTTTCCCTTGTCTCTAAAAACAGTGCTGAGAGTCTGCTTCCTGGGGTTGTTGTGAGCGTTAGATGAGATAATACCTGAAAAGTGCTGAGTGTAGTGGCTGGCACAGAGTGGCGGATTTTTAAAATATGCAGTGACTTAAAACTATATAGTGATTAAAGGGAAGACCATAATTATTAGGCTTTCACCTTAGGCTTAGGATGTCCAAGGACATACTTCTTGTACATTTTATTTAGTGTATAGCAGCTTGATCTCTGCTTCCTACTGTCCATGGGGATCTTATCATCCAAAGGGAGAATTTTATATGTATATTCATACATAGATGCCAGAGAGCAGTCCAATGGCTATAAAAAGCAAGTGTGACACATTACAGGTACATTCTGCATGATTGTGGCATCCTGCGTACTTAATTAAAGACTCTGTATGTTTCAGATGTTAGGATATTCATCTTTAATTGTCTGGGCAAATTATATCCATTCTAAATTAAGTCAGTGGGGATTAAGCCAGCATTTTCCTCTGGCATATGTACCATTTAAAAACAGTGATTCTAACTCACTATTTTGGAAACTGATAAATAAAAGGAAGGAGTCAAGCCCTCACGTCCTCCCTCTCCTAGATGAGTTGTACTTCTGAGTAATTAAATACCCGAGTTAGGAAGGTTCTTGCTTACTGAAGAACACCAGCTATAAAGAATGAGAGAATTGGGCCGGCCGAGTGGCGCGATGGTTAAGAACTCGCTTGGGATGCCAGAGGGCCCCGGTTCGGATCCCACATATGAGGGCCAGTGACACTGCCCTCT
>NW_017731394.1:3983991-3994610 GCF_001890085.2 Hipposideros armiger
GCTGCAAGTATTCTGTCCAGGTTTTTCATTTTTTTGCTTGCTCAGTAGGAGAGTCAGGGTGGGGTGTGATTACCGCATCTGGCCTGGAATTGGAACCTTCCACAAGTCAATTTTAGCATCACAAGAAAAGAGACAACCAGATGTTATTTGTTTTTGCCTTCTGATATGATCCAACAGGAATAACACACTTCACCACAATGAGGTATTTGTGCCAAAAACATCCAACCTGAGTCTGACTGAGCCTCCAAATCTGGCGGCTGTGACAGCATACCACAGACTGGGTGGCTTAACCACAGAAACCTATTCCTCATGGTCCTCGAAGTCCCAGATCCAGGGTACGAGCACGGTCAGGTTCATGGCGTGGGCCCTCTTGCTGTCTGTGACCTCACGTGGCCTTCCTCGATGTGTGCACACAGAGAGGGAAACCCCGTGGCTCCTCCTCATGGGCACTGATCCCATCCTGAGAACCCCATCCTCATGACCTCATGTAACCCTAAGCACCTCCCAAAGGCCCCGCCTTTTTAAGACCATCCCGTTAGGGGTGAGGCCTTCAGCACGTGAGTTTTAGGGGACACCATGTGTAGTTCATGATACTGTTAGTTTACAGGACATTCAGGGCCGGAGGAACATGTTCGTGACCCCACAGGTAGGCAGCCTTCCAGATCCAGAATGTAGGGAATACTTCAGGACCGAGTTTCATCCATTAATAAATTCTAAGGAAAAACAGAGGAAGCTATGGATTGAAGGAGAGGAGTAAGGGGGAAGGATGTCCGATTCAGACATGCAGAGTTTGAGGGCAGAGTGTATTCAGGCAGAGATGTCCCTGACGTCTCAGGAGAAAGATGTTTATTGCTAGAGGAAAGGTTTGGGGAGCCATCCACAGAAAGGTGGTGGCTGAAACAGTGGAACTGGATGAAAGGCAGGCTTGGGTGTTGGACAGGAGGTTGCCATGTCCAGGAAGCCTTTATAGGGAGAAGGAAACAAACTGCCATCAGTAATGAATCAGAGTGTTGCCACTGGCACTGCGCTGAGTCTAGCGGGGTTTTGAAAATGCAAACCCTCGCAGTCCTTAGAGGCTGGGAGAAGGGAAGCAGGACTGAATCTGTGCTTCCTGCCCCTTGCCCAGAGTGCCGCCCGTTCCCCTCCAGCAAACACGGAAGAGATGCTAGCTCCAGGATGTGGCTGCATGTGGGTTACACTCGGTCGGTGGGCATAGGGCTGCTGGGGGGAGGCCTTGTTGAGGGCACTTGGAAAGGAAGGCACGAACTTGCAACTGGCCCCAGACAGGCCACCTCCTCACCTTTGAAGGTGGGGGCTTCAAGCATGTCCCAGGCCACCGAGGGAGCAGTGCTTGTTGATGGGACAGATTATTTGCAGAGAGGCTTGGGGCCAGGCCTCCTTTTTCCTGGAACAGAGGAAGTCTTGGGGCAGCTCCATTTCCTCCAGTTGCCTGGTTTCTAGGGAAATGGAGCGGGGCCGACAAGACCCCCAGGAGGTTTGGATGCTGGTCAAGGAAGCGAGCAGTAACCGCCGTGGGATGGGGAGCAGATGGGAAATGTGGGGGCGGGTGACAAGGATTTTCTCATTGATGTGTTTTGTCAAGACCCCTCTGAGCTGGAAGAGGGACCGACATCATAGACTTTCAGTGGATTAAAGGCGACATTCCCTCTGTCCTACTGGAGACAGATTGCTTCATTTCCTGCCTTGAAGCCGGTCAGTTGCTTTTGGGTGACCGCAATGGGCCCTCGGTCCTTTCCTTCAGATCTAGCTGAAATCAGGGCCGCCAGTTTAATTAACCTCTGAGCTTAACCTTAACTCCTTCCTTCCTCCGTCTGGCAGCGAGAGGCGAGCTCTCGTTGCTGAGTATGTGGGCTGAGAAACAGATCCTCAGAGCCCTGTTTCTGGTGATAATAACTGAGGAGCTTTGGAGTCTGCAGATGAGTTTTTGAAGTTCATGCTGCAGACAATTTTCTCCATCCCTAGTGACATAAATACTGTAAAATACAACGTTCTTTTCCCTAGTTAACCCAGTAAAATAATACATTTTTCAGTGACGGGTAAACCAAGCAAGGAGAAAGAAAACATACATTTGGAGCACATTCAGTATTGCTGGATGATATGGAGACATAACATCCTAAATTTCAAAGCCTTTCCTGGTCAGTTTAGGAAGAGTGTCTTGACTGTTACTGGTTCAGGGTCCTGGCTGGGGCTCCAGGGGACCACAGGAACCCCTAACATTTGACCCCTGCCTGCCCGGAGCCTATAGCGATGGTCCACCATAGTCCCACATACACTCGCCCTGAAATTTGGCTAAGCCCCGTGCATGGCTGCAGAGGCCCTGGAAGAAATATAGTGAACTTGAGCTGTCTGGGGACTTGGGGGAGATTTGCCGCTCTGGTTAAGTGAGTCTGCCTAGTAACCCAGCATTTACTTACACCTTTGAGGACCATTGTTGACTGAGAGCTCTCGGAGACGTGTTGCCTCTTGGTTTGCTCAGGGTTTGCCTTAGTTGGTGACAGCTCAGGGCCATCCTTGGGAACTATCATTTTTAGACTGGGCTATAATGCAGGGTTGCCTTACGCTCCTTTTAGAACTGTCTGGTTTCTTTTGAAACTATCTTAGGCTGCTCTCTGCTTGTGGAATTCTTAAGGCTGTTTTTTATAGCTTTTCTTGTTTCCTCCTGTAGTTGTCAGCTTTTATTTCTTGCTGGCAGTTTGTCTGCAGAGTGGCAAGCAGCGTGGCCTCACCCTTCTAATTCGCTGTGTCCTTGGGAACCTGAACACAAACCTGGCTGAAATTTACATAAACAGAATCAATAGACCCTGAAGGGGGTGGGAGGCCTGAGGGCCAGTCCCTGAGGAAGCTCCCAGCACTGGACCTCCCGGTGTGTTTTGATGTTTCCAAGGTTGGGTTTGAGGAACATCCCCTCGCATCCTCTGCCTCTGTTTGTCTGTCCTGCTTGGGGGGTGAGGGGTGGGGCACAGTGTTCTATGAGGAGCCCTCGACATGGAGGAATCCAGAGGTGGTTGTTTTTCAGCATGTACCTGTGTCTTCTGAGCAGCGGCCACCTAAGTATGAAAGATACTAAAAAACCGGCCACAGAGGATTTTGTGAGGGAAGAATAAAGGAAAAGGAAAGTGAGTGATCCCTGAAACATTTCTGCCAGGCTAGACTTTTAAAATGGTTGTGGTGAGGTCTTTCAAACATACTGAAAAAGAGTTGTAAAATGAAATAAACCCTTGCGTTCCCAACACCCTGTTTTAAAAATCCTGTTACCTGTCGTTATTATTATACTATTGTAACTATGTTAACTATAGTTAATAATACTATATTCTGTTATTAATACATTATATTGTAACAATATTATAACTGTTAACTGAAGTTAATGATACTGTGTTGTATATTTGAAAGTTGCTGAGTAGATCTTTGTTAAAAGTTCTCATCACAAAATAAATTTTGTAACTGTGTGTGGTGATGGATGTTAACTAGACTTCTGAAAATGATCCTTTTGCAATATATACAGATATCCAATCATTATTGCTGTACATCTGATACTACTAGAGTGCTGTATGTCAAGTATATCTCAATTTAAAAATCCTATTACCATGTTGCTTAATTTGCTTCAGATTTTTAAAATAGTAGGCTGTCCCAAATGTCAGAAGTCTGCAGTATACCCCTCTGGGATCCTGTCCTTCTCTCCAGAGGCATCTGTTGTCCTGAGCTTAGCCTTGTTTCTTTCAATGCACGTTTTTATTCTTTCACTATATATTTTTGTATCCATCAATAATAAGCATCATTCTTTCGCATAGGTAACTTCTTACAAGTGGTACAACACCATACATATTCTTCTGTAACTTGCTCTTTTCCCCTGTTATACTTGTGAAGCTTGACCTGTGTCATTGATTTTTCACTGCTGTTGGTAAACTATGGCCCCTGGACCAAATTTTGCCCTACTCCCTATTTTTGGAAATAAAATTCTATTGGACACCGCCATGTCCTTTGTTTATGAATTTTCTCTGGCTATTTTACACTGAAGAGGCAAAATTGAGTAGTTAAAACAGAGATATAAAATGAATGGTTAGCAAAGTCTAAAATATTTACTATTTGGCCCTTTGAAGAAAAAGTTAGCCAACCCCTACTTAAAATTCTGTTGTAACAATGGAGCACATTGTACCTATTCCCCTGTGGGTGAATATTTGGGTCATTTCTAATTTTTTTTTTTAAATTTTACAGACGGTGGGTGCTTCAATACATAAACATTTTTGTTTGTTCGGGGTTCTCCCTAGAGTATATAGCTGGAAGTGCAATTACTGGGCTGGAAGGTGTCTGCACCTTAAACTTTACCAAGTATTACTAAATTGGTCTCTAAAGTGGATCTACCAATTTGCACTCCCACTGGTAGTCTGTGAGACTTCCTCTCCCTCCACATCCTTGCCAACAATCTGGTATTTTAAGACCTTAAGTTTGGCAAGTCTGATGCGGTTAAAGTGGTACTTCCTTACTAGTAATGATTAACGTTTTTTCAAGTTGTTATTGACCATTTGCCATTATGGGAATTGCCTGATAATGACCTTTGCCCATTTTCCTGTTGAGTTGTCTTTTTTTCCTTTTGCGTTGTGAGAGTTCTTTATATATTTTGGCTACTAGTCCTTTCAGTTATATGCATTAAAACCTGTCCATGACTTGCTTTTCAGTCAGTTTGGGTTCTTTACAAGAGCTGTGTCTTAAGGTATATAGTCAATTAGTCTTAGTTCATCTTGAAGATATGTGCAATCTGTGTATACACACACATACATATATACTCATATATAGGTAGTAGGTAGGTATGCACACATGCACACATAAATGACTTCTTTTCCTTGGAAAGGGTTGCATTGTCTGAGTTTGAAGAAAAGTAAGTAGTTGCCAGCAGGATCTGCAAAGTTGATCCAGCACAGCCCTCCCCACTGGGGTGCTCACAGAAGCCTATAAACACCCCATCTTGTAGCAATTAGAAGCTGTCCATTTGAGTGAGCTGACTGTTGCTGACACTTTGGCTGTGTAGACGTGACCCACAAGGTCCCAGGGAAGCTAAAGGCCATCGTGCTGGGACATGAAGGGTTTGGAAGGCTGCCTCGGACAGAAACTGAACGTGATTTGTGGTTTTGGATTTCCCCATTTGGTTTTGGCTGAAGTCAGACCTTGGTTTCAGCTTGATCAAGTTGGACCATTCTCTGGCCCACAGCGATTTAAATAATTAAAACTTCCATTTTCAGGCCAGATTACTTTTGTTTGACTTTGCATTGATCCGTCATCTTCAGAACTGAGAACACTGGCTTTCCCTGTCTCTCTGTGTCCTCTGATCATTCAAATCAAACTTTCTTTCTTTTTTTTTTTTTAATTAGTTTCAGGTGTACAAAGCAACTTACTAGTTAGACATTTACACCCCTCAAAAAGTGATAATCCCCCCATCTACCCCTCTGACGTTGTATATGCTGTTACAATACCATTGACTATTCCCTATGCTATACTCTACATCCTTTGACAATATGTGTGTGTGTGTGTGTGTGTGTGTATATATATTTAATTATAGTTGACATTCAATATTATTCTACTTCAGCTTCAGGTGTACAGTACAGTGGTCAGGCATCTACAGTTTATGAAGAGATTCCCCTGATAAGTCCAGTGTCCATCTGGCACTTTACATAGTCTTTACAATATTCTGGTCAAATCAGACTTTGAGTTGAATAGTTAAAAAATAATTCTGCAGTCCTTTGGGTTTACAGAGCCCTGTGGAGTTAACAGTCTTGCAGCCATGATCTCTGTGTATCTTAACCATAGCTCAGTGACACGTATGGGGAAGATATATGACAGCTGCCATCGTATAGCTGAGGACCAGTGAGAGGCACGAAGCTGACTTGCTGACTTGATCCTGACCCCATAGCAACCTTCCAAGCTGGGCCTGGTGTCCCGCTCTGGTGCCCTTTCCACAACCTGTCATTCAGGTGCGAGCTCACTTCATTACTCATGCTCCAGGATGACCCCTCTTCATCATCACCAATATCCCTACTTCAGAGAGGGCCACACTCTGGGGGACCGAGACAGACATAACTGGGGGTACATCTAACATTCCCTGAGCCTGTGCTATGGGTCGGGCTCTGCACTGTACATTTTCTCACATGTCAGCTCAGTTGATGCTCTAATGCTGTGAATAGCATGACGAGTTTCACGGGCCTGTGACCGGCACAGTTGTACAGGGCTCGCGCTTAGCTTAGAAGGCCGCCACGCTTGCTTTTACGCCCAGCATTTGCCTTCCTGAATTTTTAAATAATATTTGGACATTTGGTCCTACATTTTCCATTTCTCACTGGGCCCTGCAAATTATGCAGCTGGTCCTGTTCACAGGTTAAGAAACCGAGGCTCGAGAGGTGAAGCAGTTTGCCCCAGATTACACAGCTGATAACTGGCAGAGCTGGGACTGGACTAATTTCTACTTTGCTGCTTCATTTATTAAAAATAGAGCACTGGAAGAGCCTTGTTTGAATTGCATGGCAAGGAACTGGGAGGCAAGGTAAACTGCACTATAAAAATACTGATTTTCTGTGGAAATTTGCTTATGTGCTGTTAAGTAGTTTTGTGGTGACCTCACACTGGCCAGTTGCCACCCTTGTCTTTGGCGGGGGGGAACTCTCTATGACATTTCTTTTGAGGTCCCTGAAAGTACGTGGAACAGGCAGCCTCACAGGGGAGCCACTTAGGCTGACCAAGTGGGTTAATGGGCTCCTTTGAAAGCAAAGAAGAAAGTGAGACCCCAGAGTTTACTTGGTGAGCCCCAAAGATACATGAGGAATTAATTAGGGAGCTGGAAGGATCCGACTTAGCTCTTGGACCAGATTATGCCATCACGCCCTTGGTGGAGAGATTCCTAGATCCTCAACTTAGCTACTCCTTCTGGCTTTGTTTTTCTCTGTGTGTCTCTTAAGCTCCCGACCATGCCACTCTCAACTCTCCCAAGACATTCAGGCTTCCCCCAGGCCCCTCAAAGGCTACTGGCCTGCCTAGAGGTTGACCACTGGGGGTGAGGCATTGCTCTTTGGCCATGTTGATATGGTCATAGGGCACCAGCATGGTGACTTGAGCGAAGAAGCTTTTAGAATGGGGCCCAATGAGTCCTGTCCCATCCAGGTCATTGGCTGGCTGATCTTCCAGGACAGACTTTGAGTTGGCCATCTTAGAAGATGAGCTGACTGCTTCCTGAGCAGGACATACTCCTGGCTGGAGAAGGCTCTGGGGGGTCCCGGGGGGACTTGCTGGCCTCCTTGGTGATCTGCTCTGTTTTCCCTTCACAGCAGCAAACCCTCTGCTTTGCTCCACCGCCCGCTACCACTGCAAGAACGGCCTCTGCATCGACAAGAGCTTCATTTGCGACGGGCAAAATAACTGTCAAGACAACAGTGACGAGGAGAGCTGTGAAAGTTCTCAAGGTAGGAGACACCCAAGCTCTAAAAAATAATTGCAGCACCACACCACAGGAGATCTGAAAAGAAGGAGACAACACGCATGCCCTCCTCCAACCACAACAGCTGGGTTAATTTTTGCACTTCACCCTGCCGCCCTGGTACACCTGATTTTAGCTATATCACATCCTGCTTTTCACATTATTAAATACAATAGATACACTTTGTCTTCAATGTGGAAATATGCCCCTGCCGCATGACATCCTGTCATGGTGCTCTACTGTGGTGTTCTGAATTATTGCATTGTTGGGGACCATCAGGGCTGTTTCCTTACATGGAAGTACTTGTTCAGGATAAATTCTGCAGAGTGGGGCACCTGAATGGTTCATGGCCACACCTCGCCGTGCAGCTGTGTGAGATGACTTTTGTACTTTATGCTGCTGCGAACATTGTCTGCATTGGGACACCCCTGGCATCCACCGCTCTTCCGTTTCTTCCCTACTTGCTAATTTAGTACTCATAGAATGATATAGCTCCCCCCAAATGCTTTAATTTGCATTCCTCTGATTATGAGCAAAACTAACATTTTCCCCCGTGTGTTTATTTACTGATTTGTTTCCTCTCATGTGGACTGCCTACTCCTATCAGGGCTCTTGGTCTCAGAGCTATTTTCTGAAGGATGCAGTTTGGGGGATGGGAAGAGAAGCTTTTCAGGGAGCCCAGAAGGACGCAGTTGGGATCATATCCTCTCCTGTTAAAACTAACTAGGTACATTTCTTTACTTATTGACTCTTTTTCAGTAAACATGTATTTTCTTCAGCGGCGAGGGAAAACATTGCAAAGATTTAACAATAGACATCCATTTTAAGGCATCCTAAAAAGTATATATTTCTGTTATAAACTGGTATCATCTGTATGCAATCTTTACTTTTTCCACTTAGTATTATATTGCTGTGATTCACCCATCTTATTGTTTGTTGGTAGAGTTCATTTTCTTGACTGTTACTCAGTATTCCACGGTATAAATGTACTCCAGTTTATAGACTTAATAAAACTGTAAAAAAAGAGAAGCAAGAGAAACATGGTTAACTGGCTAACTCATATGTCGGGGGGTAGGATACTTGGGATAAGCTCCACGAAGTTAGATGGAGGTTCTTTCCGAGGGCCTAGCTTTTATTTTGGTTGGTGTTTATTATCGTTATTAAAAACGAATGAATGACCATACGGGTTATGTGTAGACCACTGGTCAGAGTGGGTCCCAAACTAAGGATTAGGATCAATCCAAATCTGCATGCCCAAGATCTATAGACAAGAAGAGGTAAAATATGCATCAACATAGACTTTGCCAAAATCTGTGCAGAGGACAGCTCTGGGAGGTGAGTCTTGGGTAGAATTGGCCTCTGACTGTCCTAGCCTCGAAAGTTCCCTGCTTGAGCTTTCTGTCTCCAAGTGTGATCCTCAGAGCAGCAGCGGCAGCGTCATGTGGGGACTCTTTGGAAATGCAGAGCTCAGGCTGCACCCCAGACCACCTGAATCAGCTGGGGAGCAGTCGGTGTTTTCACAAGCCTTCCAGGTGATTCACATGCTCAGTGAAGTCTGTCAAGCACTGTCTTAAACTAACTTGAGAGAGGTTTCTCATCTTGTCATTTGCCTAGGAGTTTCTGAACTCCTGATGGAACCACAAGGCATTTCTAGCCTTTACAAAGTTTTATAAAAAAAAAAAGTTATACCCATATACCTCCTACGGCATGTGCCATCGGTAATGATAGACACCAAATGGGGTAACAGCAGTCACAAAGTCAAGGAGACAGTAGAATAGATAGGGGGGATTGAGGACATTTTTCTGCATATCTTGTTTCTTATGTGTTTTGTATCCTAGACTCACTAATGGTGCCCTGAGATAGATGTTCAGCAAAAGGACTTTCAAGTTTAAAACTTGGAAGTTAGGGAATTTGCACTTATAGTTTTGGCAACACTTTTCCCCCTTCCCCAATGCCTATCCCAGCATTTTCTTGAAGCCAGTTTTTGCTTGCCCTGAAGAGCTGTCCCTCTGCAGGCTGGTTAGAGTTAGTATTCCTAAATCCAGCTCCTTTCTCGTATGTTGTACTTTCATATTATAAACATGAGGTGTCGGGAAAGTCGGTGGTGGACATATACACACGAAGCACATATCTTCCTTGGAGCAGCCTTCCCCAGAGCCTCAGCTTTGTGCCTTCCATACCCAAACGACAGCCCCCTTAGACAGGAAGCTCTGTTTGCACATGTTCTCAGAAAACAAGTCCCGTCAGGCCATGGGTAACAGCTGTCAGTTGCCATCAGTGTGACAGCCGCCGAGCAAGGCCATTATGAAAGGCGTTGCCTTAGCTTTCTCAGAATGGGAAGTGAGTCTTTGATGCCTCTCGAACCCCACAGATCCTACCTGGCAGCAGAGTGCCCTCCCCGTAGTGGATTTATTATAGTAAGTGCCAAAGACCGGAAGAGAATGTCTTTGTTGGGTGCTATGTTATTAAGCCATGTTTAATCTGCACCCTGTGTGGTATTACACTGTATGTGTTTTTAAATTCATGTGAGGTCAAGAATCCACAATCTATGAAAATAATCACCCTAAGTGTTATTGTGGTTGTTTGACTAGAGGAGATGATTCCATATTCCCTCAGGGGAGCATGCCCCACAGTACGCATGAGATGGGAACCTGGCCCTGCTGTTCCCCTGGCCAGTCTACAGTTCTGCATCCATCCCTCTTACAGTGTGATGTCCCTCTGCTCTGAGTGTGATTCTAGCATTGAAGGATATTCTTTCCTCCTATCAGGTGGCCTCTAAATGCAAACTGACTCCTAATTTTGGTGCTTGAACAAAGCAACACCAGCGTACCAGAGCTGGGGGAAAACCTGACTCACCTGGGCTTTTGAGAGACTGGGCTCCATGTGGTGTCTTCTTGGAGAATTTCAGAGGCCTCTTAACTAGGCCAAAACTCCGTCTTGTACCACATAGCATTTGACCCATTGTCATCGTCATAACAGTGAACATTTATCGAGCCGCACCACGCACTGGACACTGTGCTCAGTAAGCCCCTTCTCTGTGCATGATGAGCTCATTTAGTCAAAATATATTCTATCTGCTTCTGCTGGGCTTCCAGTCTTGGAAAATGTATCTTTGCTTTCAAGTGATGTGGGAAAAGAAAAT
>NW_017731394.1:3999264-4006252 GCF_001890085.2 Hipposideros armiger
GAGGAAATTAAGAGTAAAAGAGCTTATGCTTTTGGAAGAGACTTTTGCTTGTTGTTGCAAGATAAAGCCAAGTGACTGAGCAGCCCAAGATTATTTCTAGAGCAGTCGTGGCGAGCATGAGATGGGAAAAGGGCTAGTTTTCAGTTCAGTTTTTCCAAGTGTGAATGGAAAAGAGCTTTATATATTTAAAAAAAAAAAACAGTAGTCTGGGTTTAGGGGATTCAACCAAAAATGTCACAACCTAGAATTTGATGGGCGGTCAGTATTTACCACAAAACTTGAGGCTGCTAAGTGATATCAAGAGCTTCATTGGAGGGGCCCTAAGAAAGAATCGTCACCCCTAAAGAATTCATTTGGCTTTACTTAGAATAAAACTGCTGGAGGAATGCGGAAGCCTTTTTTCCACTTTTAATTTGAGATTTGGAAAGCCCAGCTGGGCTGGGAAAAGCAGAAACGCTGACTTCATTGGAAGAAACAGAAGGAGATTGGGAGAGGTTGATTGCTGCCTTCCCGTACCTGTGGGTTTTTGGGGTGTTTTTTCTCAGTGATCGAGTGTTTGCATCATGAAAGCTTCCTTTCCTTGAACCCGTGCAACAGGAGTTTGAGGATTTCTAAAATGCCCCTCATTTAGAAGCAAGTCAGGCTGATTCTCCAGTGAGGACAGTCATTGCTTCCTGATCTCATAGCCCCTGTGGTAATCGTCAGGGCTTTCTTTAGTCCCCTCCATTCCTTGCACATGTGCCCCCTTCTCTTCCCTCTCCTGGCTCCCGGCTCCATCCACCCCTCTCTCTCCCTGGCATGTGATAGAGTCCTGCCTGGTCACCCTGCAGAGCGTGCCTCTGCCTGAGGCGGATGGACCAATTTTCAGGGCAGTGAGACCACGTGTGGGGCTTGCTGCCTGTCTGCAAGTCGGCTCTGCAAGTTTTCCCGAGCTGCGGGACTGCTGTGCTGTGCTGTGCTGCTTATGATGCAGGGGACCTTCTCCATCCAGTCCATGGGCAGCGTGCGGCCCTCAGCTCCTCGCACCGCCCCCCACCAACACTTCCTCCTGACTCTTCTTCCTGTTCGTTGGAACTCACATCATTTGCAGAGTGCCTGCTGTTGCTTGGCCCCACCCAGGCTCTGGAAGAAATACAAAGCTGGATCAGATCAAAGTTGCTCACCATCTGCAAGGGAGAAACATAATGCCCTACAGATTGCGACCCTGAAGTATGATCAATGCTGTGATAGAGGAGTGAGCAGTATGCGGTGGGGGACATGAGGACATGACTGGGATAGCGAGGAATGACTTTTTCCCCTAGGAGAATAGGACAAGCCTTCAGAGAAATGAAAATCTCTGCCCGGTCTTTAAGGATAAACAAAAAGGGACCCATAAACAAGCACGAGGCTGGGCATCCAGCTAGAGGAAGTAGCATATTCAAAGACCGATTCCTTGCGGCTGGAGCGAAGAGTGCCTGGGGGTGGGGCTGCGTGGGGGGACTTGGAGCCATCAGGTGGGTTGTGGCCGGCTTGTGGAGGCCCCCTCCCTGCCTGCTTCAACGGGAAGGTGCAGCCAGAGGGGGACTATCAGGAGAAAGGAGATGCTGAGCCCTGGAGAAGGAATTCACAGGAGGGGCCGGCTGTCACTGTCCCCTGTGAGAATCCCCATTCTCTGAGGGTCTTACTGAGCTCTGCCCTCCCATGGGCGGATCTAATTGACACTTGGGGATACTGTCCATGAAGCTGGGGAATAATATAATAGACTCTGTGCATTCTCCAGGATGAGAATAGTTGGGGAGGGTAGATGACCGTGGGCTAAGGTGTGCACTGCGCCAATATGCATGGGTAGGTCAGCTTTCATTGAAGGTCTCCTTTTGCAGTGCACACTGCTAGGTGCTGTGTGACGTCAAGAGAATTCCTAGGAGCTGCTCCATTTTCTAGTAGCTTATTTTTTAGTTGGAGAGGAAGACCAGGAATACACAGTCACCCCTTTGACCAGCACTACTAACTTGAAAAATGTCACATTAAGCCTTGTGTTTGAAAGTAGACATTAACGCGCCATGTATTCTGGGTGGCGAGGTATCGTAGATGTGTTGTATTAGCTGCCCTGTCCTCAGTTCCTTCTAGACTGTGTAGGCCAGCCCTCCACTCTCCCAAGACATTTCCCAACCACCTCAGCCGCTGTCGGCCCACCTAAGCATGGACACCTGACCGAGGCCAGTGAGTTCACGGGCTGGCCAGCGGACCATCAGGGTGCCTCTCTCAAACTCAGATACTCGGGGCTGAAGCAGCCTTCGGAGGCTAAGCAAGACACTATGCAGCGTGACGACAAGACACATGGAAGCCACAGTCGGGAAGGGCAGAATTCATAGCATAGGGTGCTAGTCTTCCTAGAGGAGGCGTCTAAGGGGGGGGGNCCAACAACCGACTCTGTCAGGAATTGGGAGTGGAAATGGGACCATGAAAGTGTAGCCATTACCATGCCTTTCTATGCCATCTGGGATTGTATTAGAGACCAAAGAACACTGTAGTGGAATGGAGTTTTAAGTGGGGCTTCATTGATTAGAAACATAACCTGTTTACCACATAATTCCAAAAGCAGTGGCTTTCGAGCAGGCTTGCATGTGGATTTTCTGTTGCTTGGGGTTCTCCTGGGAAGGGGCACACCTGAGGGTCAGCCGGTGCTGCCATGCACCTGGTGGATGTGGCCAGCACTCAGGTGGCCTTAAGTAAGTTGAATTCAATCCTAATCAAACAGATTCTTTCCCACTTTGGATAAGTGATTGAATGTGGCAGGCAGCCTTTAATGATCCTGAGCTTTTGGGCTTCACACCTTTGTGTAATCCTAACGCTTTGATTTGGACTCTGTGACTTGTTTTTTTTCCCAAATGGTGGCAAAATACACATAACATAAAATTTACCATGTCAACCATTTTAAGTGTACAGTTTAGTAGTGTTAAAGTATTTTCACATTGTTGTACACTAGTCTCCAGAATTTTTCATCTTGCAAAACTGAACCTCTGTACCCATTAAACGATTCCCCATTTCCCCTCCCCCCAGCCCTGGCAACCACCGTTCTATTTTCTGTCTCTATGAATTGGACTACTCTAGGTACCTCATATAAGTGGACTCACACAGTCTTTGTCTTTTCTGACTGGCTTATTTTTCACTTAGCATAGCGCCTTCAAGGTTCATCCAGGTTGTAGCATGTGTCAGAATTTCCTTCCTTTTTAATTAAGGCTGAATAATACTCCATTGTATCACAGTGCCACATTTTGTGTATCCATTCATCTGTTGATGAACACTTGAGTTGCTTCCACCTTTTGGCTATTGTGACTAATGCTGCTGTGAACATAGATGTACAAATTGTGACTTGCTTTTAACAAAGAAAGTGGCATCAAAAGTGATGGGATGTCAATTTCCAGATTAGATTACAAAAGACTCTGGCATCTGTTTTGTTTACTCTTTCTCGCTTCTGCGGATGGAAACCAGCTGCCATGTTTTAAGCTGCCCCATGGATAGGCCCAGGTGGCAAGGACCTGGGGAGGGCTCTGACCCCGACAGCAACAAACTGAGGCCCGGAGGCCACGTGGGTGAGCGTGGAAGGGGCCTCTCCCCGGTCCCGCCTCAAGCTGTCTGAGGCCCTGGCAGACACCTTGATTGTAGCCTTGTAAGAGGCCTTGAGTGAGAGCTAAGCCACTCCTGGATTTCCGATCCATAGAAACTGTGTGATAATAAATGTCTGGTCTTTCTGAGTCTCTGAGTTCGGGGGTAATTTGTTACATAGTCAGTAATAAATAGCCAGTACATGGAATACCTCTCAAGTGGACCCTAATTCTGATTGTTCCAGTGGCAGAGCTCATGAAGAGCTCAGGTGATGGTGAGGGGGTCAGACCTTTAGAAGGAGAGCAAGCAAGGCATTTATAAGGGTCGCCATAACTGAGTGCTAACCAAATGTCAGGCACCGTCCCAAGCACTTCCCTAGTGTTTTCCCAGTTAGTCCTCCCAAAAGCCATGCAAGAGGGGGTTCCTCTCACAGAAAATGAGCCCCGTTTCTAAATGCAGAACCCTGAGTACAGAGGGGCTGTGTATGAAGGCTGGCATAGTTTCCCTCTTTTAGCTCTCAGGTTTTCCTTTGAGTGAGAAAGACTAATGGTGCCTGTCCACAGTGCCTCCTCCTGAGGAATGCTGGGAAGTGAAGCCCTTCTGAAGAAGCCACCCGTGTCAGGGTAGTTAATTGAGTATTTTGGCAATCGAGTTGCAGTTTCTTTATCTTGCTTGCTGTATCCTGGTGATAATGCTTCAAGAGAATTTGGAAAGCTGGTCGTGAGGTTTGGCACCTCACCAGAAGCGAACAGTGACAGCTTTGTTCTGTGTCTTCTGTAGAAGTGGGGGAGGGGGAGGGGGAGAGAACGAACACACAGCCCTTCAGCCCTTACTGGCTTTTTTGTCAGTGGGCAGGTAATGGGGCATCTCCATGTGCCAGGTCCTGAGCTGTGTGCAGGGGATACAGAAGTGGTCCTGGCCCCTTTTCAGTTCAATTCTCCCCCAAATCCATATGTTGAGGTTCTAAAAGCTAGTGCCTCAGGATGTGACCTTATGTAGAAGTAGGTTCACTGCAGGTATAATTAGTTAAGATGAGGTCACACTGGAGTAGGGTGTGCCTCTCATCCAGTGAGAGTGGTGCCCTAATAAATTTGGACACAGACATGGATACAGGGAGAATGTCCTGTGAACATGAAGGCTGGCATTGGGGTGATGCACCCACAAGCCAAGGAACGCCAAAGATTGCCAGCAAATCACCGGGAGGGAACTGGGAGGAGGCAGGGAACAAGTTTTCCCCCACAGCCCGCAGAAGGAGCCGGCCCTGCCCACATCCAGCCTCCAGACCTGAGAGACAGTAACGCTGTTATGTAAGCCTTCTAGTTTGTGGTGCATTGTTATGGCAGCTAATACAGCCCCCAGGACATCACACTCGGGCAGGGCACAGCCACTCACTAGGAGCCACCGTAGATGGAAAGAGGAAGTGAAACGGCCGGTAAGTGACCAAGTGCAGGAGCAGAGTGAGATGAGGACCCCAGGGGATGCGGAAGTCCTTGGTGCCCTTGGGGAGTCGTGGCGATTGAGGAAGAGGCCTCTCTGTGGGGATAGGGGCCAGTGTGCTTGCTCGGCGGGACTGGCAGAGCCATGCTTGGTTAATAGGGCATCTCCCAGGTTGTACTCCGTGGTGTTCTTTTTCTGTACTTGGCGTGCGGGCCTCACATTAGCTCATCCTCACAACAGCCCCGGAACTGGAGTCAGTGAAGCAGAAACCCAGCAAGTTCCCTTCCACACCTATTTTCAGGCAGCTAGGACAATTGCACGTGGGTCTTTCACCCTTCAGCCCTAAGGGCCCAGGTGACATCAATTAGTCAGTGACCAACCCTGATTGGGGGCTGGAGGCTGGGCTTACAGTGAATAAATACAAAGCCACAGGAAGCGAGAATTAGGGGCAGTGATTGTTTCTTACCCTAGCTTCTCAGATAAATACCTCATAAAAACCAAGAGCTGAAGGAACCAAGGAAGAGAGAGGGTCCTTGTGGCTGATGGCAGAGGGGTTGCTGATTAAGGCCACCACTGCTAACTCAGTGGCTTTTGGGTCTTTCACCCATTGTGACCAGGTGCATGTGATCTGAGGTGCATTACGGGAACTGTCCTTCAGTGCTGCTGAAATTCCAAGTTTGGTGCCCTTCTCAGGTTCCTGCCCTCCCCCCGACCCCTACCCCATGGGGCCAATGGTAGATTGGATTTTTATTCGGTTCTTTACTTCCTCCCTCTACCCTGTGACGTGGTGGAGTGGCCAGAGGAAATGTCCCTACCCCACGGATGCTGGGCTTGCTTTGGCTGTGGAATATTGGCAGACATGATGAGAAGAGCAGTTTGAAATTGCTGTGCCCTTGTGCGTAGTCTCCTGTGTCCCATTGATCTGCCATGAGAAGAACATGGCGGAGCTCCTGGGCCAAAGAAAATGTGGTGTCACACGGAGCAGACCTGACCCCACCCCACCGCCTGGGGTCAGTCCCAGCTGAGGCCAGCAAAGATACGGCGACCTGCAGACCCATGAGCAAGATAATAAATCTTTCCTGGTGTCAATCACTGAGATTTTTAAGGTGTGTTTGTTACGTAGGAAGAACTGACTAATACCAGAACCTCATGAAATGCACGTACAGCTGTATGTATTCATCAGGTAGTTATAGAGTGCTGCTATGTGCTGGATGCTGTGCTCAGTAGGCACAGGGAAGTACCAAATTTTGACAAACCTTAAGATGCTGTCAAGCGTAAGATCCACCAGTATTTTAGGTTTTGCTGCGAAAGAAAAAAATGCTGACAATTACATTGTGACAGGCTATTGATTTTCAGATGCTTCCCAATTTCAGAATGTGGAAAAAATTGTGCATCTTAGAATGGAAGAACGGTCATTGGGAAGAAGACAAATGTGGTCTCTACTCTGATGGAACTTACCTTCTAGTTGGAAAAACAGGCGTTAGGTTGGTTACCAGTGTGAGGGATGCGTAGAAAAGGCAAACACAGGATGCTCTGGAAGTGAGTGACAGGAACCTCTGTAGGGGGGGCGAAGGCCTTGCTGAGAACAGGGTGCTGAATCTGAAACCAGAAGGATAAGGGGCAGTTCACTGGACAAGAGGAGGGGTGGGCGGTGGCGGAAGGCACTACAGGTTAGAAGATCCAGAGTTGAGAGACAGCATGGTAGACTGAAGAACAAAAGACCCACGGGGCTCTCCTGGGGCAGACAGAAAAAGAATCACCTGGGAGGAGCTGGAGCGATCCTATGGATTGGTGACCCAGGGAGCCACATTGAGGATGCTGGACTTTCTCTTACGGGGAGTGGGATGTCATGGATGAGACGTGTGATGGTGATAGCAGTGGGGATACACAGGGCGATGGCTTCAGGAGTTATTTGAGACTAGCATTGCCAAGATTTGATGATAAACTGGATGAGCGTGGTAAGGGA
>NW_017731394.1:4008782-4023772 GCF_001890085.2 Hipposideros armiger
GCTGCTTCCCAAGCCCCACTCTAGTTCCCATGAAGCTCAATATCTCTAACTTTCAGTGAGGCCTCTGTGTCCTAGAGTAAACCTTGCTTTTCATTTGAACTGACTTGAGCGGGCTGCATGAGATAATCTATCGGAAAGAGCGGTCAGTGGCTGTCATTCATGGAGCCATCAGAGATTGCATATGTCACACAAGTAGGAAAGAATGGGAAGATGGGGAGAGGACAGAAAAGAAGGATATGTGCCAGCCCTGGGGGGGCCTGTAAGATCCAGTTTCTAGTGTTCTCTGATTCTTTCTCACATTAGGTTCTTAGTTTGGAAGATCGGAGGTGGTCCAGAGACTGTATTAGTTAGGACATAGGCTAAGCTGCCATAACAGAGACGCCATCATACAGTGCCTAAAATAAGATGGAGGCTATAGCTTCAATAACTGCCTTAAATAAGATGAAGTTTTTTTTACATATAATACCCCAGGGATGAGCAGCCTGGGCCAACGGGAAGGTCTGTCCTCCTCAGGACCCTCAAGGCCGCTCCATGGTCTCTATTTCCCAGAGACCAGGAAGGAGGAAACAAGGCGAAGACCAGGCCAGGCCATTTCATCTTTAAGGAGATGACTCAAAAGTTGCACACATCGCATTTATTCATGACCCAGTGCCTTGCACTTAGTCGCATGATCACACCTAGCTGCAATATGTTCTTATGGGTACATGTAAGTACCTCGTGGGTACTTATTGCTCACCTAAAACTCAGGAATATCTATTCTACAAAGGCAGGAAAGGGGAATAGATGGATACTGGGGAATAATTAGCCCGTTCCTGCCACAGGCTCCTTTAAACTGAGCCGATAGTTCAAAGGTTGGTTTAGGCCAGGGGTCGGCAAACTTTTGAGACGGAAGAGCCAATCCTGTCCCTGAGGATTATTTGAGATCCATGAACAGATGAAGTCACCATTATGTGACTAATATCCTTTAAAAATTTTATAAATGAAACTATGATAATTTTATTTTTATTTTCAATTTTACTTGAGAGCCACATGTATGTACCCAAAGAGCCGCATGTGGCTCGCGAGCCGCAGTTTGCCGACCCCTGGTTTTGGCGAATAGCATGTCCTATAGGTTTTTTGCACTGAAACTATCAGACCACAGTCATTTATCCGAGGGTCATTAATTCACACAGCCTGAGAGAGAACACTCAGTGTGCTTTGCTTCCTTGGGCTGTTTCAAACAAAACAGACCTGGGCTGGAACGCTCTGCGGTGCCAGCAGGGGAAACCAAGGCACACATCCAGCAGGGGCGTCTCCTCTCTGTCTCTGAGTGTCTAGTTGAAGAGGTGCTTCACCTATTTATTTCTTCTTTTATGGACCCATTTACTGTAAACCTGTTGTGACCCTTTGCGGAGCCAAGCGTTTACCTTGATTTTGGAGTTGGATCAGGGCGATAGTTATTCTTTTGATGACAGAAACCTGACTTAGATGTTGCTTCTTCTACAGAAGTCAGTGGTCCTCAGATTTGGGTCACTTTGCATCTGAAGGAAACCTCTAAGGACAGATGCTTTCTCCTCATTAGCTGATGTGTTAGGCCGTGTTTCTCACGTGGCTCATAACCTTTTATAGATTTTTTTCCTCCAACTCTTTCGGTCAACCAGTGCCTGCCTGCTTCCCTTCTGGAAATAAGCCGCGTATTTGGGGACAGTGATTATGGTGCCTCCCTCACCCCTGTCCTATCCACAGCCCAACTGTTTCTCTCTGTCTTTCTCCCAACCTCGGTGTGGCAGTTTTACAGTACGTCCACAAATTCTCTGGCTTTCTTCTCATCAAGGAAGAGAACCTGTGTTCCTTCCTTTGGAAACCGGGCCAGCTTTTGTGACTATTTTGACTAATAGAGTATGGCAGAAGTGATGCTATGGGACTACTATGACTAGGATGTAAATGGCTATGCGACTTCCTCCTTGCTCCTGAAACATTCCCTCTTGAAAGTTTCAGCCGCCATGTAAACAGTTCAACTGCCCTCAGACCACTATATTGTAAGGTAGCCCGAATTAGTCTGCACAGAGACCTTGGAGAGGCCCATGAAGAGAGAGCGAGGTGCCTGGGCAGCCCCTGGCTGCTTCAGCCACTGTCTGATTGCAACAATATGTGCGACCCAGAGCCAGAACTGCCGCTCCTTTCTTGAAATCCTGAAGCACAGTAACTGTGAGAGATAATAAAATGTTGCCGCTTTGAGCCATTAAATTGGGGGATGGTTTGCTATGCAGTAGTAGCTAATGGGAACCTCAGCCAATCAAAAAGCATCTCTCTGCACCATTAATCTGCTCCTCGAGGTAGAGACGCTGATTGGCTCAAACCCTTCACTGGACCCCTGTGTTTCCCAAGAGGGCTTTCATGTGCCCTTGTGTTCCTGAGCTCTCTCAAAGATGGAGTTGCACACATAGGCCAGAAAGGCGGCCGATCCCCAGACTCTGCTATGTCATGTCTCGGTGACACAGAGCTATTCCTGGTCACCCATCCGTCACATCCCCCAGATGACGCCCCCTCCTTCGTCACCTCAAGCATAATCCTCTGAGACTGTGTGAGGTGCTTCTGATAAAAGCTGAGCCTGAGTTCCTGACTTGCCACTTCCTCAGCATCAGACAGGAACCTGGGGGAGTTTTGTTTTCTCTGCCAGTCCTTTGCTACACTCGGAGGACACAGCGGAGACGGTTAAATGTGAGAATGTTTTAAAATCCCATCAGGCTTGGGGTATAAATTGTAGGAGCAGGCTGATTTCCAAGGCTTCTCCATCCCCTTAGCAACTGTATCAGCCATGTCCGTGATAGAACGCACTAAGAGCCCAGACTTTGCATCGAGTCAGTTCATACATAGCTCTGTTACTTTGGGAAAGTTACTTCACCTCCCTGAGCCTCTTCAGCACCAAGGACTGCCTTCAGGATTGCTGGAAGGAAAAGTGAAAGAAGGCTGCAGAGCCCTTAGCTCAGAGCAGGTACCCCTGAGCGTGGGTCCCATTCCCCGTGCGTCAGCAGTCCCTCCATAAAACCAGCAACCACTGTAGCTATGAGTCTGAGCCTTTTCATCTTTGGAGAGACACCAAATGTAAAAGAATCAGGTGTGCTCTCCAAAGTACTCTGTCTCTGACAGCTAACAAGGTTTTTCTCCTTCCTGCCTACCAGCAAGGAGCCAGGCCCCAGGCTTGGTTCCATCTGGCATCTTGCTTCCTGGCCTGAAAAAAAAAAAAAAAAGAGGAAATAACATGGAACGTTCCAGAATATGAATGTTCAGCTATGGGTGGGGGCGGAGCGGAGCCTTCCACCAGCTAGGTGGGGATGGGGGATATTCAGGAGAAGCTCCTGTTGTCTCAGGTGTCTCAATAATAACTTCCCCTGTTATGTTCTTAGATAAACTGTCTTATTGGTAAATAACAGGTGAATCTCGTTCAGCAAGTATCACTGAGTGTTAGCCGCTTGGGATGCATCTATGCATAAGAGAGGCCCCTATGTTTTGTCGTTCTCTCCATTTCTAAGGAACGGCATCAGTTTAAAAGCCGTGTGTAAATCTTGATTAGTCTGGAGGAAATTACTTTGGTTATTTATCAAGAAGAACCAGAGACTTGCCTTCCAATTGCAAGGGAAACCTTTTAGAGTGAAAGTTGTCAGGTAGAATCTGGAAGAAAAAGGAGGAAAATCTCTCTGGTGTGACTGATCATTCACTCCAGACAATCATACTTGGAGACATTTGGAAAAGACAAGTTGCCTCAGACTTAATTTATAGTGTGTTTTCTATTAGAATTGCAAAATTCACACAGTCACAGAGGGTGTTAAAATATGGCTTCACGTCATATTTAATACATGCTATATTTAAAACCGGGATGTGAACTGAAATGTGAAGCAAAAACTGGAAGGAACTATCCTAATTTGCTGGATTCTGAACTAATCTTGGTTCTGCTGTTGTCTTGTTTGTTTTTGTTTGTTTGTTTGTTTCCATCCCTGTTCCTCATTGTTTTTCATTAAAAGTATTTTGAAATAGAACGAAACCATGGATTTTCAAAAATTGGTCGGTTAGAATGACCCTGACGCCTCGCAGCTCCCCAACTGAGCTGGGACTGAACCATCAGTTGCCTGAGTCCCTGGCTCCCTGCTGTGTCTGACAGGGTGACAGGAGGCATGACGGTCGCGGCCGCCGCACCGGTGTCCATGTGGGCTCTGCCAATTCAAGGGCAGTGTCGGCGTTAGTGGAAGTGCCTTAGATGGTGGCTGTTCCCTGCTTGGTTGACCCGTCCACTCTCAATCTGGTAGTAAAATTCAGATGATTCTGTAAGATGTTTATATCCTCTGTGGAAAGATCTGGAAAATGGAATCAAAGTTCTCTGGAGACAAGTTATTAAAGAGGAAGGCAATATGGCCAGTGTCAAGGACTGTTTGGAGCTAGAAGAGTTACCTTAGTGTCTAGTTACAGTGCTACTTACCCTGCGGTGGTTGAGAAATACTGGGGAGAGAGAGGGCACTGGGAAATGTTGATGATGAGTTTCAAAGTGATGGAGCAGGGGGTGGAGGCATGAAGGGCATGGAGTGGATGGGGTCAGGGAAATTTAATGCCCTTCATCATAGGGTACAGCCTCACAAAGCAAAGAATTGTGTGTCTTCCCCACCCCCCACTCCGGAAATACCAGTAGTACTCTGCTTGAGAAACTTTAGACCAACTCTTTCATTTTATAAAGAGAAAATGAAAAGGGAGACCCAGAGAAGTGATGTGATTCATCCAAGGTCGCACAACTTGGAAATGGCAAGACTGGACAGGAACTAAACTCCATAGACCCTAAAACTCAGGTCTTCTCGCATTATGCGCCTTGTTAAAGGGGCAAAAAGAACTTAACAGAATTATAAGGGGGAAATTTTGCATGGTATTATAAGTGGTATTGTCACATTACACATTGTGCCGTTTGACACATATAAATCTTCAAGCAACAGAAGCAAAAAAATAAGAGTATGTGTCTGGAATAACTCATTTTCTGCCAATTGGAAGCTCTAAATTGAACCCTATATTCAATTTGGCAGACCTGAACACCACACCAGGAGGTGTCAGTCACAAGTATATTTGTTGGCTTGTTTGTTTTTTAACAGCTTTACCATTTAAGTTACATGCCGTACAAGCCACCCACTTAAAGTGCACAACTCAGTGCTTTGTAGTATAGCCACAAAGTTGGACCCCTATCTAATTTTAGAGCATTTTCATCACTTCAAAAAGAAACCCTGTACCCACTAATCCTGTGCATCCCTCCCTCCACCCTACTTTCTGTCTCTATAGATTCGCCTATTCTAGACATTTCATACAAATAGAATCCTATAATACGTGCTCTTTTGTGACTGGTTTGTTTCACTTTGCATAATGTCGTCAAGATTCATCTAAGTTGTTGCATGTGTCAGTACTTCATTTCTTTTTATTGTCAAATAATAGTCTATTATATAGATATGCCATATTTTATTTACCTCTGCATCAGCTGTTAGACATCTGGGTTATTTTTAATTTGGGTCTCTTATAAATAATGCTGCTGTGAACATTTGTGTATAAGTTTTATACGGACCTATCTTTTCATTTCTCTTGGGTATATACCTAGGAGTGGAATTGCTGGGTCATATGGTGAAACCCTATGTTTAATTATTTGATTAACTGCCAGACAGTTTTCCGAAGTGGCTGTACATTTTACATTCCCACCAGCAGGGTTCTGATTTCTCCACATCCTCACCAACACTTGTTATTGTCTGTGTTGGGTTTTGTTTTTTTTTAATATTATTATTATAGCCATCTTTGTGGTGTGAAATAGTACCATATTGTGGTTGTGACTTGTGTTTTCCTAATGACCAATGATGTTGAACATCTTTTCATATACTAATTGGCCATTTGTATATCTTTGGAGAAATATCTTTTCAAATCCTTTGCCCTTTTTAAATTTGAGTTATTTGTCTTTTTATTGTTGGGCTGTAAGGGTTTTTACATATTCTGCAACAAGTCCCTTATCACATGATTTGTGAATATTATCTCCCCTTCTCTGAGCTGCCTTCTCACTTTCTTGAGGGTATCATTTACAACATAGAAGTTTTTTCATTTTGATAAGTCCAATTCGTCTATTTTTTTCTTTTGTTGTTTGTGCTTTCGCTATCCTATCTAATCATTGCCTAAGATTACTGCTGTGTTTTTTCCAAAGAGTTTTATAGTTTTGCCTCTTCCATTGAGGTCTATGATGCATTTTGAGTGCATTTTTATTGATGGTGTGAGTTAGGAGTTCACCTTCATTGCATGTGGATATCCAGCTATCCCAGCTACTTTTGTGGAAAAGGCTATTCTTTCCCCACTAAATTGTCTTGGCATCCTTGTCTGCTTTGTTTTAAAAAAAATATACTATCTATTGTGGACTCCCTCAGCTATATTTCTAGTTTGGGAACAAGTTCACACTCCTTGCCTTCTAGGGATTTATATTCTGTTAGGAGGAGCCGAGAAACAAACGTGAAAGAAGACAGACTGTGTGATGATACGTATAGCAAACATTTACTAAAATGTGGTCAGATCCCTTTCTCACTGGATGGTTTCATAATACCATGTACCTCTCCTTCATAAATCCAGGGGCCATTTCCTTCACTGGAATAATGATATATTTTACTCCACAGGCAGTGCTAGTTGTGGCAGGACTTATAGTAAGTGGAAACTGTCATTTGAGTGTTCACTGTGTGCCTCTCTGAGTACTTTATACATATCATTCATTTACACCTTGCAAGAACCCCATGAAGCAGTAACTGTTATCCACAATTTATCAGTGAATAAAACAAGGCCCAGAGGGCTTAGTTCATCTGCTCTGGGTCACTCAGCTAATAGGTGAAGGGGTGGGATTTGAACCCAGCAACCAGGCATCAGACACCAGTCCACATTTTCAACATCTTAACAGTGAAGCTGAACTGCCTCTGTCTTTCACTGTTCTGTCCTCAGTACCCAGCACATAGCTGCCACTCGGTAATCATTTTTTGAATACACAGTTGGATGAAATGAATAAATGACTAAAGGAATGAACCAGAGAGAACAGCAGTGGCCAAGGAAGGAGGATTGATATGTGGGAAAAAATTAAGAGGGATGAAACTCACAGAGTTTGCCTAAATGAGAGTGATGAGTGAAGCCAGAAGGCGCCCTGGGGGACAGGAACTGTTTCATGGGGTGGTAAAGGGGAGCAAGAGGGGTGAAGGGCGCTGGAGTGCAAGGTCCAGGCTGGAGTATAAGTGAGAACCACACACTTCCAATGCAGCCTATGGAACAGTCTGAGTAAGAAGAGTATGGAAATGCCATCAAGTCAGCACAGACGCCCAGCGCGCCCAACCTCCTCATTTAAAGTGTGCTGGCCGGGAGAGCCTGTGCACTGTGGGGTGCAGGGCAGACTAGGGGACACTCACCTGGGATCCAGCAAGATGGCGATGGTTCTGAGAAGATGGTGCAGCAGGTGTATCCAGTTGTTATCGTTCTGGCAAAATCTTATCATGGAAGTCAGGGGAAGCGGTATCTCAGAAGAGAGGCATTCACAGAAGTGTGCAGGCAGGGAGAGCAGGCTTTTGCAAATGATGAATGCTTGATGGGCTGGCTGTCTGAGATGATGATGCCACGAATTTTTAGCCCCTTTGCTTCTCTCATAGTATATAAGCCAAAAGGTTGCCTCCAGCATGGAGGGGCGAGGCTGTGCCACTGTGAGAGCATGGGAAAGGCCATGAGACCATCTTCCTTGCAAATACAGTGCCTACCACCTGTAACAATCGCTAATATTACTGCATACTCGTGGCGCGCCAGGCACCGGTCATTACCATTTATACACATAGCGGAAACAGCTGAGAAGGTTTCTTCTATTACGGTGACCCCTGTTTCCCAGGGGAGGGAATGAGGTTAGGGAGATTATGGGACTTGCATAAAGTCATCATGATGGTTGACTTTATGTGTCTCTTTGGCTGGGCTAAAGGATGACCAGGGAGCTGGTAAAATATTTCCGGGTGTGTCTGTGAGGGTGTTTCCAGAAGAGATTACTGTAGTCGGTAGACTGAATAAAGCAGGTAGTCCTTTCCGGTGTGGGTGGGCCTCATCCAGTCCTTTCAGGACAAAAAGTTGGGAGGAAAGGGGTCAAACTCACTCTCTTTGCTTAGCTGGAACGTCCGTCTTCTCCACTCTCGGACTTGGGGACATCGGTGCTCCTGGTCCTTAGGTCTTCAGACTCAGAGCCTCACACCACTGGCTCCCCTGGTTCTCAGGCATCTGGGTTTGGGCTGGAACCACCAGCTTCCCTCGGCCTGCAGCCTGCAGAGGGCATACCATGGGGCTTGTCAGCCTCCATCATCACCTGAGCCAATCACTCATAGCAAATTATCTGTCTGTCTGTCTGTCTGTCCATCCATCCATCCATCCTATTAACTCTGTTCCTCTGGAGCACCCTGACTACAGTCATCCAGGAAATGACAGACCCAGACTCTGAACCCACACTTTTGTGACCTCAGAGCTGAAGCTCTTAACTACTACATTCTAAAGACGCCATCCCTAACCCTAGGATCTTACAGTTCAGTTTGGGTGACCGAGTGAACAAACAGAAAACAAGTAAGAGCTGTGCCGTGTGCCCAAGAGCAAGCGAGGGGGTCTAGATGAACAGCTTGGAGATGCCATCCAAGATGGTGCTGTGGTCTAGGAAGTGGAGGTTCAGTGTGGGAGAAAATGGAAAGGGCTTGTTGGTCTGCCATCTGAGGGTCAAGGCCTGATGAAGTCACCTTTCCAAGACTCAGTTTTCTCCTCTGCAAAATGGGGACAAGACCCATATCATTAATTGTGCCTACCAAATGAAAGAATGTTGGTAGAGAGCTTAGTGTAGGGTGTGGCACTTAGGAAGCACTCAGTAGATAGAAGCTGCTATTATTCATTGTCGCTGTGGTTATTGCTATTATTAAGCAGGCACTATCTTCTGTGCTGGGTGACCAAGAGGAATGAGACCTAGCCCCAGCCTCTGAGGAGCTTAGAGTCTACCGAAGGAGATAACCATGAGAACAGATCAATCCCACATTGCTCGCTTACTTTTCTGGGCACTCCCCACTCCAACAGATATTGTCAAATGAGTAAGCCATCAGTGAGTATTTTTAATGTAATGCAATACATGCAACATGAGGAGAGTATCCTGTCTGTGGTTTGGTAGGCCAGGCTTGGCCCTGGTCTGCAAATTGGGTTCAGGTTTGTCCTACCTGTTTCTCTTTTTTTTTTTTTCTGGGAGAAATGAGCTACCCAGGACATGTTTTTCTCCTGGCAGTGTCAGAAGTGCCAAAGCCCATGCCCATCGCACAAGCATATTTTAAGCCTCTGCCCGTGGCTCATGCTGTGGTCCCGTTGGCCAGAGCAAGCCACCTGGCCAACCCCAAGGTCAGTGGGGCAGGAAATATATACCTCTCGTGAGAGTAAGTGCAGGGTTGCATGGCCAAGGGCATGGATGCAGGCAAGGTGAAGAACTGGGAAGAGCGATGTATTTCACATTGAGTTTGGAGGGTGAGTAGGCTCTAGCCACAAACGTCTGCCCTGGGCCTGGCAAATGTCTTATTTTCCAGGAGACTTGCCCACCCCCTGACTTCTGTGCCAACCACCCAAACCCCTGAAGGCCTGGGCTGCGGTCACAGAGCCAAATTCTGGCTCCAGCCAGTACTGCCTTTTATTGAATCTGCCTCTGACTCATTATTTACATAGACTGTAAAATAAAGCTTAACTCAAAATTACCGTAAGTCAGCGCATCGGAGTGAAGCTGGCAGCTGGACCTTAACAGTTGAAAGCACACTAAATGAAAGGAGGCGGGAGTAAAAAGAAGGGCTACAAATAAAATGTCAGGGGATGCTTAATGATATAAAGGTTATGCGTCTGCCTGCATAATTGTCTAAAGTGGCTGATGGCAACAGCTGGCAGAGGGAGCCAAGCCTCAGTTCCATGTATGTGTTTATCTGGTGCCTGCCACTCTAAAGGCTACAAGCAGTATTGATCGCAGATTCATTTTGCCTCATTGCCTTCCCTTTTTTGGCTCTACCCTAACCACTCCTTAGTCCGCCAATAAAATAGGAGACCTATTTATTAATACATGTGAAAACTTGGGAGTTTGGTGAGGCAGAGCCCACCAAATAACACAGAAATGTTCTTATTATGTGCCCAACAGTAGCCTAGGTGTTTTTACATGTACAAGTGACTATTCTAATACAGCAATCATAGAAGGTAGGTATTATTATTATTATTATTATTATTATTATTATTATGCCTGTTTTGCAGATGAGGACACTTAGGACCAGAGAGGTTAAGTAACTAGGGAAAAGTCACACAGCTTGGGGCAGCCTGAAGATTCATTTAACCATGGTCGTCCTTATTGGGCTCTCAAGGTGGGACTTTGGGGGTGCTTCCACCCTATTTGGAGGGAAATCCAAACTCTTTATCAAAGACTACAGCACCTTGTATGTTCTAGCTCCCGACTGGTCTCTATCCATATCTTCTCCCAATTTATTCTTGTCCACCTGTCCCTAGCCACACTGGTCTCCTTTCCATTTCTTAGACATGCCAGGCTCTTTCCTGTCTAAGGGCCTTTGCAGGTGCTGTTCCCTCCACCTAGAACTGCACCCCTGCAAAGATCACAGCTTCCCTGGTAGCTCCCTGTAAGCAAGCCATCCTCCCCTCACCCTTGATAGTCTTCATCACGGTGTCCTGTATGTTTCTTCCTGAGAAGTTTTTAGATTTCTTTATCAGTTATTGTAGGTCCCCCCCTCTGGCCTTTACAGTCCATGTAAGCAAGGGTTTTACTTGTTTATTCACCTGTGTGTACCCAAACCCTGGAAAACAGGGTTTTCCCTGAAGTGGGATGCTTCAGACCATGGCCTCTGGAAGCAACTGCCTGGGTTCAAATCCCAGCCCCTCCAGTTACTGTAGATGGTGGGACCTTAGGCGGATGACTGCATCTTTCTGTCCTCTGTTTCTCCGTCTGTAAAATGGGGTAATGGTGGGGTTGTTATGTATGAGGAAATAAAGCAGTACCTTAAAGTGCTTAGTATGGTGCCAGATACACAGTAAGCACTGAGTAAATGTTAACTGCTATTATTATTATTATTATTATTATTAGCACGTTAGGTAGCCAAATGGTTGTGGATGGATGAATGAATGTAGAGGGGGAAACAGAGGCCCCCGTCGGTGACCAACCCAGCAGTCTCCTTGCCCCTCGTGGCTCAGTGAGATGCCCAGCACAGCGATTATAGGCTATTCTCATGTCCTGTGATGCTCTCCACGACCCAGCAGCCAGCTGTCCAAACCCATTCCCGCTGTTTAGGTTTGGGGGGGTCTTCCCTTTGCGCAAAGTTCTGTAAATCCTTTTGGTAGAGTTAGGCAGGTGATTTTGTTGGTGGACAATGATATTGTCCTGCTCATGCTGTGGGCAAGATGATTCCACGCCAAGTGGGCGGTGTGGCTGGTGGGCTCTGTGGTCCTATTTCCCCCCCTCCAACACTCCCCCCACACACACAATCCAGTGTATTATGCAAGGCCACCCCACCCCCTTGGAAGGTAACTGACAGCAAAAGCTGTCAGATTGTCCTGGAGCCCAACAGGGACAAACGAGGCCACTTTGGAGCTGCTGTGGAACAGGTTAGACTGTGCATGTGATCAGTGCATGTGATGCACCTCCTCAACCTCCATTTACAGTCTAGCTTGAAGGGTCTAGTTGTGTTTGCAGCTCTCCTCTTTGCCCTGTGATCCTAAGATGTGAGCAGGCTCCCAGTGGGAAGCGTTAGCACTCTCCACTGCACTGCGCTCCTTTCTGCTCCCTTCTGTTGGCCTCTGCGCCTGCTCCTCCCACCCACCTCCGCTGGCTTCTCAGGGACATGGCACCGTGCCTCAGTTCCTTGGTTGGCGGCTCGCTGTGGGCCTGCTCTTCTTGACATCCTTTGCCATCTGCAGTCTCAGTTCCTAAATCAAGGTTCTCACCTGCTGAGAGCAGGTTTCCGTTCTCCCAGTATAACCTCTCATCCTACCCAAAATGCTCAGCTCTCTTATTAAACGGAGTAAGCAAGTTATCGCAGAGACCCCTGCTAGCCTCATTTCAACCACACCCAGCTTTCAGAGAAGTTTGGGGAGCCTGGCCCTTGAAATGGTCAGAGCGGGAGGCTGGTCCCCAAAGGAAGCCAGCTGACTGTTGGCTGTGGCTTTGGGGTAAGAAGTCTTGTGCTTGGGTCAGCCACTGGGGCCGTCAGCCTCATTCGGGTTTTCCAGCGGCAGTTGGTTCACATATCCAATACCGGATGCTGGGTGGTCCGAGTTGCCCTTTGGTTTTCAGTCTCTGGGAACTCCAGCATCCCTGGTGTGATGTGGCATGTCTGTGACTTTAATTTCCTTTCTAGTTTCTGTTGGAACAAAGAAAGAACTCTGTAGTTACAAGCTGCAGAGGACCAATGCTGTACGATCAGTGGGTGTCTTGAATGGCTAAGTAATTTGAACATGCGTAACCACCCAATGTGAAACCCACCGCCCAGCGAGTGGACCCTATGAGTTTAATAGTGCAGGACCAGCCTGGAGGAAAAGTGACGGAATGTGAGCAGTGGTCCCCTCTGGGGGTGGATCACTGGGGACTTTCATGTCTACTGTTAGGCATTTTCCATTTCTTTACACTGAGCACATGATTTTCATGTTTTGAAAGCAAGATATACACATTAAAAAATAAATTAACACCTAGGCTCCTGAACACTTGATGTTCTGTTCTTAATAAGCAACACTGGGAAAAAGACTGTTAGAAGCTAAATATACAGGCTTCAAAGACTGTATACTTTTTACTTATGTTAAGCAAATATTAATATAATAAAATTACACATTTGCATTGGAGTTGGGGATTGGTTGAATGGGGGTTTGAAAGTGTATTAGTTATGAATAGTTTACTGTGAAAGTTAGAATCAGAAAATAAGACAGTACTAAAAAGGAAGGGGTTTTCACACTTATATTTTTGAACTTCTATAGTAGGCACTGTTTAACCCCAGGCTGGTTCCTGAATCTCTCTGTGCTTTAGTTTTCCCATCTGTAAAATGGTGTAAAATAGTACCAGCCCATGAGGTTATTCTTAGAATGAAACGAAGGAATGCCTGTGAAACTCCTAGAACAGGACAGGGACATAGCAATTACCTAACCAATACCTGTTTGCCACTGCTGGGTGAGTGACTCTTGTGACACTTAGGCTTTTGGTTACAGTGTGTGCCTTCATCTCAGAAGTAGCAACAGCGGTAAAGTTACAACAGTAAATTAGGGAACATGAATAGAGTTCCAAACACGCCTGAGCCATTAGTGCTCAGTGTTTTGTTTAGATCATTTCATTTGCTTCTCATATCGAATTTGTGCCATTTGTTTTGTTACTATCTTCACATTGTAGATTAGGATGCAGGGGCTCAGAGAGGTTACGTAGCCTGCCCAGGATCACACAGCTTGTAAGATACGACCCTGGCTCCAAAGCTCATGCTCTGAATCACTATGCTCCATTACCTTGTCTTCTGTTTTGTGTTCTCCTGCAGTGCCCAAGATAGGCAGTCGCCTTTGCTGTCCCCGGCATTCCTTCTGCGGGTCAGAGGTCCTCTGATTGAGGTGTTTTAATGCCTTTCCAAGGGGATATGCTGGGAACTTCTCCAGCTGTGTCCCCAAAGCAGAGATTCAGCCACCTCATGGTGGATATACGTTGGGAGAGGCAGGGGCCACCCCACACCCACTGCTCTGAGGCATCAAAGCGCAAGAGGCTTATAACTCAAATGCTGCATATGGATGGCAGAGGGTTTTCAGAAATGTAAAGCAATTATATGGCTTGCAATTAAATTCAGAATGGGAATTGGGAATTGAATAATGTCTTGTTTGTAGTACAGTGTCCAGGCAAAAAGCTCAATAGCCACTGTATGAATACCCAACCCACAGGGATAGGGCCCAGTGAAAGGGGGCTCCTCTGCCTCGTGTTCGCTGGAGAATGTCGGCCCATCTCACATTTAACAGTGACTCACTCTGCCTAGCTCTGTGCTGGGTGCTTCAATAAAAGATCCCTCAACTGTCAAGTGCATGGCTGCTCTCTCAGGGCCCTCAGATAGAGATGTCAGAGAGCTCTAATAAAGGGCCATAGAAGCCTGTGAGCACGGAAATTGGACTTGATCCCAGAGCAGGAACCCAAAGGGCAGAGATACGATCAGATAGGCTCTTAGAAAGCCACTCTGTTTGCAGTGATGGAGGCAATGCCGCCTTACCCAGATGAAGCCAAAATGACCCGCAGAGCTGTGACAAGCGGGCACCAGTTTGATCCTCGCAGTCAGGGATACCCTTGAGCCCAGCCTGTGACATACCCAAGGTTCCTCTTTAGGTCCCACCAGCTCCCCTATCATTCTCTATGTTGCAGCCCCAGTCTGAGTGCCTGCTCAGTGCCAGCCATGCTGCTAGGTCCTTCACACAGATTAACCCATGTGATCTGCACAGCAGCTGGTTCGGGAGCCGTTATTCTCATCCCGACTTGGCAGGGGTGAAAACCAAGTTTCAGAGACTCTCACAGGCTCGCTCTTCTAGAAGGTCAGAGCTGAGTCCGAGTCTGGTGCCCACGACCTCTTTCCCTTTTGTGGCCTGGCTCTTCCACTCGCGGTATTCCAGGCGCCTCACCCTGCCCTGCTGGCCACCGGCTTCTACATGGTGCCCACCGGGCCTGGCCCCTCTCAGGATGCACTCACCTGACACCCTCTGCAGTCTAAACGGAGCCTTGCAGGTCTCAGCTCGCTGGAATGGTGGATAAACAAGGGAGAGGCTCTTTCTACTTTAGCATTAAGGACCTTAGGAGGCTTTCTGAGCAATTCCCAACTCCCAGCTAACCACCACCATCACAATCACCTCCACCATCACCACCATCACAATCACAATCACAATCATCACCACCACCATCACCATCACAGTCACCACCACCACCACCATCACCACCACCATCA
>NW_017731394.1:4024415-4035182 GCF_001890085.2 Hipposideros armiger
CACCACCATCACAATCACCACCACCACCACCACCACCACCATTAATCCATGTGTCAATGTGGGTCTCTTCCCTTTCAGCACTAGTGAATTACAAAGTCAGATTGGAAGCAGCACTGGGCACATTAGAGAGCTAGTCTGGGGCACAGGACCTTTCTCTATATGAGAATACCTGCTTCTGAGCCTTCTCAAAGATGGGAAAATTGGCATTTACACCAGGTGAGGTGTTCATAATGTGCAGAGGTCTGAGCTGTCTGGCGATGGTGGTCCCGGAGCCAGCCAGTTTGTAAATTCACTACTCTTTTTAGTTACTTGGGGGCTGGAGGGCATTATACTAAAGCAAGAGATTTTGCCTCAGTGTGCTTTTATGAATGAAAACGCTGTTCCTATTGCTAGGGATGATTTGCCTTTCTTTTTCTAATTGTGGTAAACTATACATAACCTAAAATTTACCATCGTAATCATTTTTAGATGTGCCGTTCAGTAGTGCTAAGTATATTCACATTGTTGTGATGATTTTTTGAAATCCAGGAAAGAAAGCCTGGGTAGATTTTGTCCAGAGAGGTAAAAACAAGCCTGTAGTATTACTTCCTTGACTACTACTGGCATTTAACTAGTTTCTGCCATTTGGCCAGTTTATTCAGTTTGCTTAGCCAGTCACATTGAACCCATCTGGGGAGTGGGGCGGGATGGATGAAGGGCTGAGGAGGCCAACGTATGGGCACCTTTGTTTCGAGCATGTTCTGGTGCCACCTAGTGTCTGTGGGGCCTTGTGCCAGTCAAGCTGAGGCTGTTGGATTTCCCCTGCTTGGGGCAGTGGCTCTATAAACCCAAATGGCTTTAAAAGAGCACCGAGGATATGTTTGTCTTTTTAGATCAGCTATTTTTTCCGGCTCTGATCTCTTGGAAACTTGCAACTGAATCCATTTCATTAACAGTCAGAACAATTTGTCCCTTTGAAGCTCAGACAGGGTGAGATTAGTTTGAACCCAGCAGTAAGCTATTAAGCATCAATTTGGTGAACCTATTTATAAAGGAGAGCTGAAGATAGACAATAAAGAAGGCTGCCTTGAGGGGCTCCTTCGCCAAATCCTCTTTCTCTCGTTGGAAAATGTGACTCAGTTACCAGTTTCTGTGTGAGAGAAGAGAAAAAAGAAAACCTAAGTGTGAGTGAGTGTGTGTGTGTTCGTGTGTGTGTGTGTGTGTGTGTGTATGCTTGTGCACACGGTGCATGATGTATGGTTATTCTAATAGTATCCATAGGAATAATGCAGTGTAGCTAAACCTGTATAATGCTGACTGTGTGCCCAATATTATTCTAAGCACTTTACATTTTAAATTATTTAATCCTCACAGCAACCCACAAGGAGTGTAGGTGTTAGCGTTTGCCCATTTTATAGATGAGGAAACTGAGGCACAGAATGGTTAAGTAATATGGCAAAGGTCACCCAGTCCTAGTAAGTGTGTTTGTAACAGAGGAATTGCTAAGGACTTAGAAACACCTGGGTTTTAGTTAGGGTTCCAGGTGACGGTACGTATCCCTTGCTTTGCTCCTCAGGTCACCTCTGCTAGTCCAGCCCACCTCCTAGCCCCTGCACAGAGAAGGCCCAGGTCGTGCTTGTTGAGCAACTGGATCAGTTTAAACCTGTTTGGTGTCCTTGGCTTGTTTGTTTTCAGGAACTCCTAAGGACAAGGCCCTGCATTTCCCCCTGTGACGCCTCGCTTCCTCCATTTGTGGAATAGTGAAGTGAGTTTCACAGTGTGTTGTTTTTGAGCAGCTCCAGGAGGTAATGATTGTGACAGCACCTTGCCCAGTGTCGGGCACACAGTGCATGCTCATTAAATTGTACCTTTGTTTACTTTTGATCCGGGAAGTTAAACTTATTTTACCTGTCCATCCATGTGCTTCTGGCGTCTCCTGCTATGCAGTAAGCCTGCTCTATCACCTGAGAGGGCTGAGGCCAGTTTCTATTTTGGAGGCTAGAACGCCCAAGCTCCAAGTGGACATGGGTTCTTAAATGTCTCTTCTAGTTGGAAGAATAAAGCTGAGAAAGTTGGTTTTGTCACCTCTTCCCCTTTTTCATATTTCTGTACACATATATGCACCATACATATAACATATATGTACACATGGACACATGTATATCTGTAGTGCTACATGTGCATGCATATATATATATGTATATAACATGTACACATGTATGCACACATACATGCCTGCATATCAACCTGGACAATTTTGGATGAAGTGTAACAGGAAGGATGATAAAGCCAGGACAGCAAACATTGAGATGGACGACCAGACACTGGGAAGCAAATCATGTTAGTCTGTATGTTACCTCCTACAGTGCCAAATTATATCATCAGCATCTTATGGAAACTGTGAGGAGGAAGATCCTGGGAAATTTCCTGCGAGCAGAGGATACTAAATCGCAACGCTTTAGACAGCCCTCATTATGGCAATCTTAGATGTGTGAAGTGTCACTGCTGGCCTCCTTAACATGCAGCGTGTGTTGTCGTTAGGTGAACTGGCATTACTAATAAGCGCTTTCTTAGGTCCCTGTAAAAATGGAGTTCTCCTAATCCTGTTTTTCCCATCAAGTCCCAGATTCTCCCTGGGGTCTGTACTGGAATATGTGCATGTGTGAAGGAAGCAATTTCTTAATCCAAAGGTATGAAGCTCTCACACCATCTTAATGGCAGTGGGCAATGAGATATTCTTGTTCAGGGAGCTCCTGTGGGTCCCCGTCTCAGATCAGGGAGGAGGCAGCAGTGTGGATATGCACGTGTGAGCCCGTCTTGCCGCTGAGTGGTAAGAATCGCAGTGGGAGCAGCTGCTGGGGGCATCTGCCGCGGACCGCCGCGGAGAAATGGAATGATTCATCCATCCCCTCTTGGGCGCATTCGGTGACCATTGGAACCTCCCACCTGGCTGGAAAATGTGTCATTTGCCCTGAGCAGGAAGAATCTCTTGAAGTCTGCAAGTTGGTGGTGGGTACCTCAGGCGTTCTGGGTACCCTAGAGCATATCAGCTGCCCAGTACCATGAGGGTATTAATGGGGTGAAACACTGATTACTCCTTCCAGTTCTCTCTACCTCTGGTCCCCTTTCCTCTCTCTTCGCCTTGTCCCTCTACTCCCCCAGTTATCTATTCAACGCCCTTCTCTTGACTTTTTTTCCTCTCCCCCGCTCCCTTTCCTTTCTCTTCCTCCCTGTTGTAGATGCAGCAAAATAAGGGTGATGTTGGGTGGACGGTTGGGATGCCTGAGGCTTCTGCTTTTTGACTCAGCCCAGAGATGTCGCCTCTTCCCTGTCTGTGTAAATCATTTAACCACAGGGTTAATAAGCACAGTGTTTTGCTGTGGTTTGTTCCTGTAACCAGCTCACTTGGGTCAAAGCTGGAGTCCAGGGACATGCCTGAGAAAAGTTGTGCCTGTACATCCCAGTTCTGTATCATCTGATTCGTGAAAGATGCAGCTTCTCTGGCTGGAGCCGGGGACGGTCAGGCACAGCTGCCACTTCTAGCCCTTAAACTTTGGGGGACGGTAACAATCCTGACCTTCCATTTCTTTTCCTACCTCCTGTTTCCATTCTGCACCTTTTCATTAACCTGAGTGTTTAAAATGATAACTTTTTCGTGCCCCCTCCCAGAAAAGTTCTGTGATTTAAGAAGCATGGGAAACACTGGATAAACCTCAAATTAAACCATTTTCTTAGTTTGGGGACTATTTCGAGCTTGGATGCCTTTGGGTGCCTTGGGAATCCCTAAGTCAGGGAGGTAGCATCTGGCATTTCCTGGAAGTACTAGACCCACAGAATTATTTTTTTGAGTTAAATCTCCTGGATCGGTACTGCCAAAAGTCTAACCCCTAAAGACTTTCTAGTATCATCCCTTCTGGATAAGATACTCCGTCCCTGTAACCCAGCTCGTGATCCGTGCACGTGAACCCATGCACATGGGGTCCTACACTCTATGGCTTCCCTTCGTGGGTATGTGTGTGCTGCAGTGAGTGAGCTGACCGTTTGTAGACAGATTCAGTTGAGGCATGAGACCCTGAGTGCCTAGTATGCCCCAGGTATGTCACATGCACTCTCTTTTGTAGCCTTCATAATCATCCTGCAGCGTAGATAGGCCTCATTGTCCCTGTTTCCCAGATGCGCCCACTGGTGGACAGAGGGGTCAACTGAGTGACCCAGAGCCCTGCTGCTAGTAAATGGCAGAGCCAGGATTCAGCATAAACATTAGGACGCCGTCCATGGAGCATAACTGAGCCGTGCTAAGCATCAGTTGTCACTGGCACATGACCTGAACTGAGGTTGACCGGGGTGTAGAGATGTGTGCTGGGACCATTCTCACGCTGTTGGTGCGCGTGATAAGGGAGATGTCCCCAGCCGCTGCAGCCGGGACACATATCCTCTGGCTACCTGAACACACTTTTACATACAGGACTCAATTCAAATACCTACAAGGTCCATTTTTAACCACCCACCTTCTAATGTCATAACCACATGAGTACCTTTTACCTGTAACTCCTCTTGTCAGAATTAGCAGATCCTCTACAATTTGGGGAACCCTGGTCAACACCAGGGGGAAAGAATTTGAAGGCCAAGGACCCAATTCCAGCAGCCCCAGCAGACCCCGTGTCCCTGCAGCAAGCCCCTCGTCAGCAGTCAGCCAGATCCCTGAAATCGGGTTCCAGGAGGGCTCCAGGTTCGTGAGAACAGTTCAGCAGAGCTCAGCTGGTATTAGTAAGGTGCCTCGCGCCCGTGGACAGCAGTATAGATCAATACAATATATGCGCCAATTTCAGATGATAAATGAGCACCATTATGCCCTAATTAGCAAGACTCATATTTTTAATGGATAAATAATAATTCCACCACATTATCCTAAACCACTTCTTGGAAAGTGCTGTTAATGCTGCCCTTACTGCCGCGCAGATGGAGGTGAAGGGAGCAGAGCAACCATTTATGTGTTTATCTGCTCCAGTGATGAGTAACTGTTCTGTCGGTGTTTCACAGGCCTCTCCAGCTCTGCTGGACTCATTGTTTTGTAAGGTTAGATAATTAAAGTGTTCATATTAAAAAACAAACAACAACAACAACAAAAAAAGGCCAGGCTGCCTCTCAAAGGTAGAATTTCCTGGGCTATACATGACTCAGGGAGGGGGCTCTACCCTTACCCTGTAATCTGTTGCATTTGAGCTGCATCAGTCTGAGTATTTGGCTGAAGATCATGGCTTGGGGTCCAAGACCAACAATGACACCAGCTGGCTCTCCACTGCGGGAGAGCCATTGCCTTGTGGACACGAAAATGGGCTCTGGAAACACAGAGGCCTGGGTTCAAATCCTGGCTCTCGCCTTTCTTGACCTTTCTGAAAGACAAGTAAATGAGGAGGATAGTAGTCCCTACCTTCTTGGGTGGCTGGGAGGATCGTGATAGAACGTGTCAAGTGCTTAGCTCAGTGCCTGACACGTGACAGGACCAGAGCAACGTTAATTCTTACTGATAGCTTTTCTAGACCTCAGCTTCATCTTCTGTACGATGAAGTGGTCGGACCACATTAGAGGTTCCCAAAGTGGGGTCCCCAGATTCCTAGGGTTCCATGAACTGTGTGGATGCGGGTGGCCCACAGGGTATTTTCATCTGAATTGGAAATCCCGGATTTCTTTGCACTTGTTGGACTCATTTCAGCCTCATAGCAACCCCCGTTATCTCATGTTGCTCAGAGCCTTGGACTGGCAGCTCCATTTGTTTACGCTTAATAAAAAAATGGGAATCAGATGAAACAGCACTTAATAGTTGCATTATGGCGACGGATGTTGCCACCAGACTTTCCTCACACATCTCAATTTGGAAAATGTCTGTGGTTTAGAAGATGGCAACTGTCAGAACATGCGATCCTTGGGGGTGGGTGGGGGGAAGGCTGGGCAGTAAAGAGGCTGCATGGTGGTGGAAGGTTCGGAATCCTCGGTGTGGGTGTAATTTTCCAGTTTGCCATGTCTGACTGAGTCCAGCCCATCTGGAGACCACAACCTTGTGAGCCAGCAGGGACCCCAGGCAGCCGTCCTGTGACCCCAGGTTATTACTTTCGATAGGAATCATGACCATTTTTACCTGCTCACATACTTGGCCTGCCTCTCTTCTCCTCCCCATCTCAGCTTGTGGCCTTGGCTTGAGCCAGATAAATGGGGGTCCTTACAGTCTCGGGAGAATGCTGCGCTCCCTGGTGCTCCCTGCGCTGGAATGTCTACAACGCCTTCTTCCTCCCATGGCCTAACAGGTTTCTCCGCCTCACACTTGACATTTGGGGCTGACCAGTCCTTCATTGTGGAGGGCTGTCCTGCGCACTGTAGGCTGTTTAGCAGCATCCCTGACCTCTACCACTAGATACCAGTAGCACCCTCAAGCTGTGACTACCAAACATGTCTCTATGACATAGCCAAGTGTCCCCTAGGGGCCAGTTTCAGCTCAGCATCCCACCTGCTCCATGAAGACTTCACTTCCAGCCCATAGAATCCATGTGTTCATTTTCGATGGCCCCAACTTCAGGGTGTGTGTCTTCATGTTTTCCCCCCAACCAGGGCCTGGTCCACGTTTTAACTTCTTTGTGTCTTCACAGAGCTGGTCCTTTTTAGATGTACTGATTTTTTTTTTTTTAATTTTACCTGAGCCATCCTGCCACCTGTTGGCAGCTCAGTGGCAGCTCAGCTCAGGCTGGGAATTGAACTGCTGTTGCTCAGAGCTTGCACTCTTGAGCGAGCTCTTAACCAAGTGAGCTACTTGGCCGGCCCTTAGATGTACTGATTTTTAACAAGGGCCTCTCTGGGCTTGTTGTCAGCTACCATGAATTGAGTGCCTGATATTTTCCAATCACTTCATGTACATTTTCTCTGAATTCTTACAACCACCCACATCTTTACTTGGAAGGTGTCTGAGGCCCAGAGAGGGCAGATAACTTACCTGTAGTCACACAGCTAATGAGTACAAGCTTGCGCCCTTTCCACTAAACCACCCGACCCTGCCAGTTCAGGGAGGGCGGCAAGAAAGCAGCTGGTATCTCTTCCTGAGTGGAGGTTAGGGGATCCTTTGTGGCCAGTGTTTAAATTGTCTCTAGGAGAAGAGGGCGAAGGGAGAGCTGGGAGGGCCCTTTGTGGAGGGATGTTGGGAAGAATTAGTGTGGGAACAACGGGTGACAACGTCTCTTCCTCCACAAAGCCGTGGCAGCAGGAAGCCAGCTGAAGTGACGGCATGTTCTTATAATTATGGAGTCAGGCGCTGGGCAGTTATGGTGCTGCAGCCCTAAAGGCTGTGTCTGGAGTGGGGTCAGCCTGACATGACGTCCCTGGGGATGCCCTGGAAAATGACATATCTCGTATGGGGCTAAGCACCATGCCAGGGAAAAGGAAGCATTTCCTCTCATAGCTGTGGAAAGAACAGTCAATATCAATGAAGGGAAGGAAGTGATTTGTTTTGCCTTGGAAAGCTGTGCTTGTTACCCCTGACTGTGGCTTGTTTGTCCTTAACAAAAAGTGACATGGGTCTGGTCACAGAAGAGGAGTCCAATGAACCATGTGCCTATGAGAACATACCTGTTACCTTACGGGCAAAGCCGGTCAGAGCCGCACAGGCCCCTGCTCGCACTGGACGAAGTCTTGCCATGTGTAGGAAGGGGTGTGATTAAGGATGGTCCTGTCCTCGTTGCTTCCAACGATGAAAAAATTCCAGACAATCGAAATATCCGTCGTAGGGAACTAAACAAACCATGATAGAATTCCTTGCAGGACTTGAGTTTTATAAAGGAGCAAGATGTGCATTAATAGTATAGTCATAATACTATTTTTGTAAACTTTAAAAACACATGCAAACCAACAAGTACTGTATATCTATGATGGATATAAATACATATATGAAAGTATTTTTAAATGACTTTAAGACTGCAAGACAGATTCAAGAAAATGATTACCTAGAGTCAATGGGGTGGGGGAGCAGACAGACTACGCAACTGAGAAGGGCCAGGAAAGAAGGAGACCTTCACTTTAACCAAAAGATATATTTTTAAAAGATTAATGGAAATGTGACAAAATCCTAGCTGGTTTTAAATCTGGGTGCTGTTGAGCATGTATATGTATTTTTAAGCATTTTTCTATATCTCTTTTTGAAGTCTCCACCCTACGTGGAGTTATGTGTTACTAGCCCTGCTCTTGGGCTGGGCTCTGATGAGGATGTGATGGCGGTGATAGATGTGAAAATGTTCTGTCGACCAGGATGGGAGGCAAAGGGTAGGCTGGTGTTTATTTAATAAGAGTAATCACCTACCCGGCTTTTCTTTGGTCCCTGGCTGAGTAGCTTTTGGAGGCCTGAGAGGATTTGCAGTGATTTACACTCCCTGTACCTTGAAGTTCATGTTCGTTTGTTTTGTAAAAACTCCCCAGAGCACAGAGCAGAGATAAAAGTAAAGAGAAAGCGGGGGTCGGATTTTTATGTGCATCTTGGAAGGCTGGGGAGGATGTGGGCGCAGATGCTCGTTCCAGGAAAACGGAGACAGCTGCCCTCAGGTCTGGGGTTTGATGTCCCCAGCAGTCAGACTCTTTGGAGCAGATCCAGTAGACTCCGGTACACGCTTACAGGGCTGCAGTGTACGCAGCACCCAGAATTCAAGCAATAGGAGAGTTTGGTGGGGCGGGGGGTAGAGAGTCAGTGGGGAGGGCTGTCGGGAGGGAGGAAGGAAGGATGCCAGTTAACCAACAGAGATGAAGGGCACGGTGTTCAAATGGTGGTTTGTATGGCAACGCTTGGGCTGAGCCTGGTGTCCCCAGCCAGAGGAGACAGACGGGCTCCGCACAGAGCTCTTTCCGTTTCCCTGAAAAGGTAGCCAGCTGGAGCCGTCAAGGCCATGGGAGGCCAACAGAATTGTTGGGCGGAAGGCGGCCTGAAACTCAGAGCACAGCCTCACCCGCATTTCTGAAGGCAATAAATTCTCATTTAAGCTGCAGCATTGATCTGCTCTGTGACACAGCAGCATCAGTGATTTTGTTTTTTGAAGCCGTACAGTTAGAACCTTTCCCTGAATCTCAGATAGGATGTGCTAATTTATTCCATTTTCTGAGAAAAATAAATCTCTGTTGCTCACTCCCAACCTCCATCCCTTCTTCACTCTGGGGGAAGTCATGTCCCAGTGTTTGGGGGCTCCCCGTGGCCTTCTTTCGGGGCCCCTCTGAGTGCAGTAACTCCTTGAGCTTCATGCCTTGCCGATGGTGTTCCCGATGAAAGGGTAGACCGCAGTCTGGACCCCTTTCAGACATCCCCACCAGGTTTGTTAAGGGAGTGGCAGAGGAGCTAGATGCAAGAAAACCCACCTGTTGGTGCCTGCTCTGTAATGCTGCTGTCTGTAATTGTAATCATGTTCAAAGGTTTGGTTGCTCCTAGTGAAATCCTGAGATGGAATTCTTCATAGCACAGCCTGCCCCCTTTAAACGTGGCTCATCATTAACGCAATGCCTGGTACTCAGCCTGTAGTCAGAGCTGATGAGGATTCGCTCACCTGACCCAGGGTGCATGCTGACCCCACCCTGTGGCCCCCACCCGCTTCTCTCTGCATTCAAATCTATGTATGGATATCTACAAGAGTCCGGGCAGGTGGGTGTGGTGTAGCCAGCCAGGTAGCACCCATGCACATCAGAGATGCATGTCCCACCAAGGGGAAGCCCCAACGCAGCCCCAGCCAGCCTCCGCCACGGAGGACACTCTTTGTATTGCAGCTGTCTTCCAGTTTATCAAAAGGACTAAGGCTGCAATTTTTGTTTGGAAGCTCTTGATTTTTAAATGCGGGGGTGAAAAAAAATTCAAAATCTTTGAAAACACTGTGCAGGCACACAAAAACCCAGCCCCCAGGGGAAGAAATACCCAAATAACCCCCGTGGGATTTAGGTACAGCTGGAAAAGGAGCTAAATTGGTACCACCTTTTCATTAATACAAATCAGAAACATTTATGAAGCACCTGCTGTGGGTTGGCTGCTGTTCTGAATGCGAGACGTTGCAAATTCACACCTAATCAGTGAGATGGGTGGGCTTAGCTTCACTTTACAGATGAGGAGACTGAGTCTCTGCTTAAGGACGCAGTTTGCTTACGGTCACACAGGAAAGACAGGAAGCAGAATCGGAACCCAGTTCTCGTCCAGAGTCCCAGGTGCCACACCCTGCCTCCTGCAGCCCTGCGTCCCCCGTCTGGCAGTAACAAAGAACCCTCTGGCACGAAAGGAAACCCAGGCCTGGGTGTGCCCCTCCCCCGCTTCTGTCACAGTGGTGGCCTCTGGCTCTAAATGAGAAACCGGAAGAGGCTGGCACATCTGGTGAATGTGGTCTTAACCACTCCACCTACCACCGGACTTGGCAGATGTTCTCCAGAAGATAGATTTGCCAGACGTCCTGGCTGTTGTCGTTAGCCCAGAAATAACCTCACTGAGCAGGTGAAGCCTGTAGCTGGGAATTCTGTATTTTCCTGCTTCCTGTCTGAGCCCAGGGAGGATGCCGCAGAAAAAGGAGAAACCGACAGAAAAGCTGTGTTCCAGCTTTCTGATATGTCTTCGTCGGCTCGGGCTGCCTTAACATAAAACCCCGGATAGCATGGCTTAACAACAGAAACTTTTATTTGCACAGTTCCGGAGCTCAAGGTGTCAGCACGTCTGGTTTCTTCTGAGCGCTCTCCCCTTGGCGTCCAGATAGCGAGCTGCCTTCCGTCTGTCCTCACATGGTCTTTCCTCTGTGC
>NW_017731394.1:4035322-4053701 GCF_001890085.2 Hipposideros armiger
GGCTTCCATGGATGAATGGAGGGGGAACACACAATTCAACGCAAAACCCTAAGTAAGTAGCCAGACAGATTGGAGCTGCTGAGAAGCACGGAGACCCAAATTCTTATTCAGACTCAGCCGCCAGCTCAGTCTGTGGATCCCACTGCAGCTCCAGATGCTCCTCTGTAAAGCCGGCATGTTCCCCGAGCTCTCACCTCCCCATGTTATTTTGAACATCAAATGTCTGGTGACAATAAGAACTATATGACCTAGTAGCATAGTTGCTGTTAGCTAATCGTCAGTGGCAAGATGGCCAATTGCTTGTGTGTTTTTAATAACTTTATTCACTTTATAAAGTTCTACACACCCATTATCCATCTTTTTTACATAATTGAAACCGTCCTGTAAATAGTTACATAAGCTGGTTCTACTTATCCTAGTATATTCGTTTCCTGGGACTGCCATAAATGACCATAAACTTGGTGGCTTAAAACAGCAGACATTTATTCTCTCACAGTTGTGGAGGACAGAAGTCCAAAGTGAAGGTGTCATGTTTCAGGCTGGTTCTTCCAGAGGCTCAGAAGGAGAATTTGTCCCATGCCTCTCTCCTAGCTTCTGGTGGCTATCAGCAACCCTTGCCAATTGTTGACCGATAGCCACATCATTCCAACCTTTGCTTCCATCTTCATCTGACCTCTCCCGTGTGTGCCTCTGTGTCTCAAATCTCCCTCTCCTTACTTTTAAGGAGTTAGGGCCAATTACTAGTCACTGGATTTAGGGCCAACCCCAAATCCAAACCCCAAAGAACCTGGAGATTCTTCACTTAATTACATCTGCAAAGATGCATTTTCCAAGTAAGGTCATATTCACAGGTACCCAGGGGTAAGGACTTAGGCATACCTTTTGGGGAACATGATTCAAACCAGTATACATAATATCATGTGTGTTTTCTCAAGTCATTAAAAATGCCCACAACAGTAAATGTTTCACAATATCCTATCCTATGGCGATGATATAATTTATGTAACACTGCAGCTGACCTCATGCTAGGCTCCTGTGGTTCTGCCCCCCCCCGGTCATCACGGCAGAGCAGTACTTGGCTTTCCACTTGCCCTACAGTGCTCCAAGGGCGAGCCACCCGTTGGAGTCTACCGTACCTGTTCTTTTATTTCTTTCCTTTTTTTCCCATTATTTATATTTTTCTTATTCTATAAGTGGTACAATTTAGTATAGGGATTTTAGAAAACACAGAGAAGCAAAAAGAAAACAGTAAATTGAGGGACCAGGGATGGCATCCTCCCAGTTTTTCACCCCTGTGTTGTGTGTATTTTAACACCCACCCCCCCTACCTGGTTTTCAAGCAGGAAGGAGGTGTCTGTGGGTGCCTTGCCTGCCATCTTGATGCACTTGGGCTGTATTTTCTTTCTGAATTTCTGTGGTGACTCTTGGGCATTCCGGTTCATTTAGTGGCAGGTCCAGTTTTTCTATTCCCTAGCTGGAACATTGCTGACTTTATTCTTTTGTTTCATCACCTGCTTTTGAGAAATGCTTCCGACATATTTACCAGCGGGACCAGAAGGGAAAGCTTCTGTCTGATAGCAGTTGTGATGAGAACCGTGTAGAATTGGGGTTGGAGGTCTGGGTGATGGCCAAGAAAAGGAAGGCGATTGGGCTGTCTTAGGGTTTCCTGGTGTCCTTGGATTCTGGGTCTTGGTGACCTTCAGGCACATGTGGCAACCAGGGAACTGAGGCCGACTGCCCCATCCCAGCAAGGCTCCCAAACCTGGATAGCTTCCAAGTTCTGAGGGACACAGATAATTCCGTTGTCTTCTGCCACCCACAGGGTCACCAACCCTGTGAAGAATACGTCCCCCTGGCTTGGGTTGGCAAAAAGTATTGGTAATAAGTAAAAATAACATTTTATCTTGAAGATTTTGTGATAGTTGGTGGTGGTAGATGCTCTAGAAGGGAACTCAATGAAATGGTCCCTCATTTATTCCTTCTTCCATCCATCCATTTGGCCCACATTGTTGGTATCTCCTGTGAACTGGCTCCCGTGGTGTTTCCTGGGATTTAAAGATACATAAGAGGGCCGGCCGAGTGGCGTGATGGTTAAGAACTGGCTTGGGACGCCAGAGGGCCCCGGTTCGGATCCCACATATGAGGGTCAGTGACACTGCCCTCTACAGCTAAGATGCTGAACAACAGCTCGACCTGGAGCTGGGCTGCTGGGAGTCACTGGCGACGGCGTAGGCTGCAGCCCCTGTGGCAGTGGGTTGCCATGGGCTACCGTGTGTAGCCAGCAGCCAGCGTGAGTGGCCAGCAGCCGCAGTGAGCGGCCATCCAGAAGCTGGCGACTGATCTGCCTCGCCCGGGAAGAGTGCAATGATGGTGCCAACTTGGGCCGGTGAAGCAGCGTCCTCCACAACTAGACTGAAGAACAAAAGGACAGCAACTTGTCTGTTCCCCTTCCCCAATTCCCCAGCACTGTTCCTATCCCCCAATTCCCCAATAAAAATCTTTAAAAAAAAAGAGACATAAGAGCTGGGCCCTCAAGAAACTCTTGAGTCTAAGAAGAGGAACAGACACGAGGCCAGTGGTGTGTTCTGTTGAGCATCAACGTGGCAGATAAGGAGAGTATTTCAGTCGGTTTGGGGGGCCATGGAAGGTGGCCTTTCTGCAGGATTCTGGGGGATGAACAGGCATTCAGGACTGGGTGGGGAGAAGGCATGAGATGTCAAGGGCATCTGTACAGAAGATTAGGAGATGAAACCTGTCCAATCGATGATTAAGAATGGAGAGGGGCTGAGAAGCAAATGCAGAGACTATCCTGGATAAAATTAAGTTGGCAGAAAGCAAGAGGAAAAAAGGAAAAAGTATCAACATGCAGTACATAGAAAAGAAAGGATAAAACAGGCCAATTTGGAAGACCCTAGAAAGACGAATGATTCAAGAGACACCACCTTTGGCTGAGCCACTGACCTCGCCAGTCATATCCACTGGCTGGTGAGAGAGGGTGAGGAGAGAGAGCTGGAATCTGACCTCGGATCCTGTTTACTTCTTGTCAGAAGTGTTGGAGCCAACTTTAAAATAAACAAAAACAAAAAAATATGGTTAATAAAAATGGCTTCAAGAATGCTACTTAAAAAAAAAAAAACAGGCATTGGAGCCAAGTGTCTACTTCTATGCAGGTGGCCGGGGTCCATGCCTGCAGCGCCACAGCCTGTCCTGGTTCATCTCAGACAGTAATTGGGAAGAAAGCCTATCGCTGGGGTCTCCGCAGGGGTGCGGGCATGAGCACAGAGCCAGAGCTGGGGGCCGGGAGTGCTGAGGCAGGTGCATCCTTGTCAAGAGCAGGGAGCTGATGGAAGCTCTGTGTGGCTTCCTGGTCCCCCTCCCCCACCACACACACACACACACACACACACACACACAGCCAAGTGAGCATGGAACACCCTGCTTCTTTCTGTACTGAAGGCCCAGGCAAGGTAGTTGCTGGAGGAGGGGCGTGCAGCAGGGTGAGGAGGACGGAGTGGCAGGTCCTTTTCCAGAACCACAGACCGCTTGCTTGAAATGCCCTTGGGCTGCCGGTGGGGGCCATTTACCTGGGGATGGTGTGTGGTGTCGCATCCTTTAGGAGAGAGATGTACCACCTCCCGTGACCATCTTGGACACCACCTGTCCAGGACCAAGAACATTATTTGTTGGATGCATGAAGCATGAAGTGGTCCTTTAAAAAAAAAAACCCGGTGGGAGCTGAGTGCCTGTGCCCTAACCCTGGGCTTCTTTACCTCCTGCCCTTCACATAGCTTTCTGATGAGCCTCCCTGCCTCTCGTCCTGCCAACCTCCAGTCCATTTTCCTCAAAGCCCAGTGCTGATTGCTTGCCCTCTGTGCCAGTTGCATAAAGCCAAGCGCCTTGCTCGATGTGGAAGGTTCTCTGCCTCTGTGCTGTTCACCATTGCCTGGACACACTCTTAGGCTGCCTACCTTTCACTCCCACCTCCCCCTCTTCCTGGAATGCCCTCCTGGCCTCAGCCAGGCACAAGAATTTCAGTTGTCCAAATTCCAGTGCAAATAGCTCCTTTCAGTGAGCCATAATCACAGCTGGGAGAGACTTCTGACTTCCATCATGGCTCAGACAAATGGGTCTGTCTGCGGTTCTAACTCACACAGTTACACCATTGACATCGGCACGGCACCGCCATGTCCTGAGCACTTACTGCATGTCGGTAGCCAGGGCTGCCACGTTGCCCAACTCCAGGAGGCGCCATTTACATCGAAAACAAGGCAGGCACTGCTGGTCTTGATGTCAAGCCCTTTATACAGATAATCTCAGCCGTAAAAGGTAATGTTGTTGCCTCCATTTTACAGATGAGGAAACTGAGGCTACAGATGTTAAGTTTCTTGCCCGAGTAACTTAACTCAGGTCTGTTTCCAAAGCCCGTGTTCCTTCTATGGCATTTTGCTGCCTCCCTAAAAAATGCTAAACGCCGTGAGGTCAGGGTCCCACCTCTGATTCCTTTGGAATTGTCCCCCATCTTTCAACCAACTAGGCTGGGCTTCAAAATCAATGAATAGATGTGAAGGCAGGAAAATGCACAATTCCTCCCCTAAAAAGCCAGGCCTCTGCATCTGTGATCTTATCTCTTGGTAGCCCAACAAGGAAAGTCTGGATTGCAAACCGAGGGACTAGGGGTGCCTGGGAGCTTCTTAAACTTGACCCCAACGCCTGCAGCTGGGTGACTCTGAGGAATTGACCCCAAAGTGACGGCACTGCCTTCTGTGGCCACCACCTCTCTTCCCAAACCAGCCCATCCAGCTCCCCACTCCTGTCAATGAAGTACAAACTGGTGGAACCAAGGAAATGCTGATTCTCCAAACACCCCCTGAGGGAGCTGAAAGCACCACTTGGTGGAGAAACGCACTCCCCCCTCCGCCCCCCGCCCCCAATTCCCCTTTCCTTTAGCTAAGGAGTCCACCAGTGTCTCACTTCTTGATATATGTGCCCCTGAAAGCTGCATGGAACTTGAGTCATATTCTAAATTCACTGGGGGAATCTCCCTGTTTAAAGGAAGCTGCTCATCAGTCATAAAACCAAACGCTGTCAGAGATGGAAGGAACCTTCAAGATTATCTGTTTCAGCCCCTTGTTTTACAGATGAGAAAACCAGAGAGGTTAAGTGACTTGGCCGAGGTCACACACCTCATTTGAGGTGGGACTTGACCTTAAGTCAAACGGAACCTTAAGTCTTACTCTGCTGCTTGCTAATGCTTTTCCTTCTCTGAAGCTCTTGTTTTAGTGAAGTCATCCCGCCGGTACCCTGTTTACTCTCACCCCTTCCCACACTCATACACAAAAAACCTCGACATAATCTCTCTTTAAAATTTGACAGCTATTAGAGAGGATTTCATGCTGACTTGTGGCTCTGCCTGCTTCATACCAGCCACCTTTGGTCATTTTTGTGCGGCCCAACTCTTCTCACGGAAGAGGGGTGTGCATTTAGAGGCGCTGCAGTAGCAGGCTTAGGACCGCGCAGCCTTAGAAAGTCCTGCTTGCAGGGCTGGCCCTTGGCTGGTATCTGGGAACTTGGATTTGGGGAGGGTCCCCACCACGCTGACTGCTAAGTGTGGCTCCCTGTGCTTATGCTGTTTGTACAGATAATGTGGTTTATGCTGAACACCTGTTTCTTCTGTGAACTGCGGTGTGGGCTAGGCAGAGGAGGATGCCTACGTGACCAGCCCCAGGTAAAAACGCTGGGCACTGCATCTCTAATAAGCTTCCCTTAAATGTAAACAATGTTTACCACGTGTCACAGCTCACTGCAAGGGCAATGAAGTACGTCCTGTGGGACTCGATTCAGAGAGGCCCTGGGAAGTTGGCACCCGGTTCCCCCCAGACCTCACCCCAGGCGCCTTTTCCCATTGGTGATTTCGCTTTGTATCCTTTTGCTGTAATACATGGTAACCCTGAGAACCACTATATGCTGAGTCCTTCAAGCCCCCCTAGTGAATCATCGTATCTGGAGGTCGTCTTGGGGACCCCAACAATGGCAGGTGAGCTCTCAGTTTAGGGCACAGTCTTTTCTCTTAGGGGAGGCAGGAAGGATTAGGGCTTAGTAGTGGGGACTTTTGGGTCCTGCTCACCCTGGTTCCAGTTCTGACTCTGCCATTTACCGTGCATTCGGAACAAGTCATCTCCCCACTCTGAGCCCCGGGTCCTCACGAAAGGGGATATTAATACTTGAGGATTCAGCGAGATGCCTGGCGTAGAGGAGGCGCTTGACCCCCGGGAGCGCTGTGTTGTCAATGCTGTACCCCCAATTCTCAGAACAGGGCCTCCTGACCAGCAGTTGGCCTACAATAAATATTTGTTGAAATTATACTCCAAGACCGAATAAATGCCAGCTTACATTGCTGCGGGAAGCACTGGGGGGTACACATGGGGCCTGGAGGAGCCAGAAGCGATTGTCAAGTGAGATGAGTAAATTCCGAGGAAGTTCCTGCCTGACCACTGGCTGACAGCTGGTTGCTGTGGGAGAGAACCTTTCATTGAACAGCATGGGGGGCAGGGGTTAGGCTCTCCACTGCACCCAGCCCTCCTGCCAGGTGGGCTGGCTCACTTATGCAGACTTAAGAGAGAGCTCCTTTTCTCCCCCCACCCCACCCCACAAGGGCACGGACGCCTCTCTCTGTTGGGTTGATCTATTTCTGGGTCAGTCTGTAGCTTTTATATACGTAGACCCAGTTACTACATACATGATCTAATTAGCAAAACACATTTTAAGTGGCAACGTGGAACATCCGTCATCACCATCCCGGGGACCCATTCATTTCCCAAATGCTCCCTTTATGCTGTTTTCTTTGTTTCCCCCCTCTGCTGCGTGAACAAAGGAGAGGGGAGGAAAGCAGCCATTGGCACGTTTATTTGCTCCAGTGGTGGGTAACTGTTTACTGCCCCTGCCTTAGGGAGTTTCTCTAGCTTGCTTTCTTGTTAATGTTTCTTTTACAGGATAAATAACATGGAAGTGTCATTATAGGCCAATGAGAGGTAGCCAGCCATGGGGAGGTGGAACTTACCGCCAACCCCACTGCCCAAGGACACAGTTCCTGAATTTTGAAACCTTGGTCGCAGTTGCACTTCTGCAGGAGATGGGGCTGGAAGGCAACCAGAGTGGAGGGGAGCTCAGACTGAGGGACCCCAAGTTCTAGTTTCACCTCAACCACTGAGTTGTTCCTCAGACTTTGGCTGTTACTTTTCTGTAAATTGATCCAGAATGTTCCCTCACAGCTCTGGCATTCTTTCAGAGTCCGTCAGCACACAGAGTCCCAAATTAATCTCTGAGAATATCACACCCACTGAAAGTCACACTTTTAAACACCAGGCCGAATGAAATGCAAAGAATGGACTCATTCCACCACCACCGCCTGTGTCCCCACGTGAAGGTGAAGCAGACTGGGCAATGGTGACTCACCTTCAGAGTCCAAGAGAGGACAAGACCCCACGTGGCAATGCCCGTGGAACCCCAAACCTACAAGCAGCTCCTCTTGTGGTTACCGGAATTTGGGAAGACACTGTCCCACTCTTAGAAATCACTGAAGAGACTTGGAGACAGCTTACTGAAAAGAAGCCTGTTTAACATTGTGTAGCCATTGTGTCCTGAGCTTAATTGACCAACGAACCCGTTATTCCCCCCCCCTTTTATCCCAATTTAACCCCTTGTGCAAATCCACCCCGGCAGCTGTGGTCATAACTTAGCTGGGACCCTTTCCATGTTTTCCATCCTCATTTTCTTGGAGCCTGTGTCAGAATATTAAAGACTGAATACTTGTGTCCCCCCAAATTCATATGTTGAAACCCTAATCCCAAAGTGATGACATTAGCAGGTGGGGCCGTTAGGAGCTAATTAGGTCATGAGGGGAGAGCCCTCATGAATGGGATCCGTGTCCCATAAGAACAGGCCTGAGAGCTCCGTCGCTTTCTTTTCCGCCATGTGAGGACACAAGGAGACGTCATCAGCCTGCAACCCCCAAAAGGGTTCCTCCCCAGAACCTGGCCATGCTGGCGCCCTGACCTTGACACTTCCAGCCTCCAAAACCAAAACCAACTTCACATCAATTTCTGTTGTTCATAAGCCACCTCGTCTATGGTACTTTATTATAGCAGTCCACACCAAGACGCAGAGCCATGTCCATGTCCATCCTAATGGCGATCTCATCTGGGACAAAATTTTCCATCGTGGACCAACATCAGATCGCCAGGTGACCCCCAGCAGCTGCCACCTGCCCTCCCACCACAGGTCCCTCTCCTAGGGGCCCATCCTGTCTTCAGGTTCAGTCTGTCTGTCTGTGTGAGTGCTCCTTTCCCTCCCTCCCTTTCTCCTTTCTGGGGCCCCCGCCGCTTCTCCATTTTTCCTCCTCTCCATCTCCCCCTCAGTTTGAACTCTGCTGGGAAGGGGATGACCTTTGACCTCAGGCCTACAGCTCTTCCAGCTTTGAACTGTCCTATTTACCATCGTTTGGTTTCTCATTGGTTGGGAATTAATTGGCGGTGGACTGGCTCCTCAGAGTAGATTGCGGCTGTCTAGGAAATGTGCTGATCTGGAAAGAATTTCAGATGTTGTTAACAACCCAGAGAGCACGCTGTCAAGCGCTTTCGTCTCGGTCCTGCTCTTGGCACCGCCTGCGTATGATTCAGCCACTCTGCTCTGTGTCCTTTTGATGACATTCATTATTTATCCTTTTGATGACATTCATTATTTATTCGGGGCCTTTGAAGCTATGTCTCAAAAATGTCATTAAGAATTCTAAATTATTTGATTTTCTTCCTCGTCTATTTAAAGGATTGTAATTAAAAGCTTTGTGTCGAGACAGCCTGGTTAAATAGTGGCTATGGTGACTTTTGCCTCTGTTCCCCAGTTCGTTTTTGCTGCCTGTTTTTTCCCTAGTCTGGCACTAAGGTTTAGAACAACTCTAGACTGGTGTCACTTCCTAGCTTTGTGACCTTGAACAAGCGCTTCATGTTCCTGAGCCTCAGTTTCTTCTGCAAAATGGGCATAATAATACCTACCTCACGGATCGGTGGTAAGGATTAAATGAGAGAAGTGGAGAATGCCAGGTACTGAACACAGTTCAAGAGCATAGCTGTCTGTAGGAGGAAAAAAACTTTACGCCCTTAGGTTAATTCGTGGGGGCCTAAAAATTAAACTGACAAAAGACCAGTTAACAGGAGAACAAAAAATGATTGATGTTAATATTTTTAATTTTATGTACACAGGGGCTTCACAGAAAAGAACTAAAAACCCAAAGACGTGATTAGACCCAGCAGTGGTGAGATACCATTTTAATAAAGGGCAATAAATTGTGGCAAATGACTAGAAAAGGAACAGAGGTTTGGGCTTCTAGGGGTAGCAATTGTGGGAAGGTACATGTTTGGGGGACCTAATGGTGGATGAGGGTTGTGAAGGAAGGTGTGTTTATTGTAGACTCATCTCAGTGCCATCTCTGTTTCTGGTGATAAAAGTTATTCTCCTCCTGGTGAACGAGGTGGGGGGACACCGTCACAAGCGGGGAATTTATGTCACCTTGGCAGAGGGAAATTTATGCCCTGCTTTTAGGCAGAAAGCTCCTCCCATGCCTGCTCCTTCTCAGTTGTCTTCAGCTCAAAATAATCCTTATGCCAAAGTGGCATATTTTGGGATGGCATATCCTGGTCCCTTTCATATCCATCACTTAGGAGAAGGAAGGGACCTCTTCATCAGTCCTGTATCCCCAGAGGTGTCTGGCTCATAGGAGATGCTCGGGAAAGCGTTTACAGTGGAAAATACAGGAGTGGGACATGCCTGTTATGAAAATTCTCTGTCGGAGTCTAGTCGAGGCCCTCAGAAGTCCTGAGCCCATCTTTCTCCTGGAATCAAGGCCCAGCCTGCGCAGTGGCCAGGAAGCCACCTGCACGGCTCTCTGGAGGAAGGAGCTTTGAGCTGGGAAAACGCATTCCTAGAGAAGTCCTTTTCTGGCTCCATCTCTTTGGCCTGGTTGCACATTAGAATCACCCAAGGATCTGTTGCTACACTATCAATGCCAAGGGTCACCCCCGGAGACAGGCTCCGCTGCTCTGGGTGGAGCCTTGCAATTGTGCTGTGCAGCCAGGGTCAGAAAGCCTTTGCTTTAATGGGGGACAGCTGACTGAGTGGAGACTGTACAACCTTGTCGAATGCTGAGCACTCGAAGCGATGAAAAAGAACTCAGTAGTTTGCTTCTTAGTTGGTTCTTCAAGACTGACTCAGAAGCAGTTAATTATCTCTGTGGGGTGACACTGTCCCCAGCTTATGAGCAGCTTGTGCATGCACACTGTCACTGCAACCTCGAAGCCCACGTTTGTGCACACAGCCAGCTCTACCCAGCAGGACCCTAGGTAGGACCAGGTGCCTCGGCAGGTGGTCCAGGGCCACTTGGAACAACAACGCCACCTAGTCGGCATCATTAGCGTGAGCTGAAGAAAGGTGGCTCTTCCCAAGGCAGTTCCACACCCCATGGCATCAAACAGCTTTTTGAAGACTCCCTGTCTTTAAATAAACACAGATTGAGTTTTGTTTGTTTACCCACACAAACCTTTCTCTTGAGGGGGGGGGGTTCAGTGAGGAATACAGCCTCAACATACACTCTGATGGGACATTATTTTGGAAACAATGACTTGTTCATCAGCCACCACTCTCTTCCCTCATGCCACCCCCTCAGCTGATGGCGAATCACCAAGGAGTAAGGGCATCATTCATCATCTTTCAGCCTGAAGAGGTTTCAGAGATTTTTAGCATTTGATTTGTAACATTTTCGGAAGGCAACATAAATCACATTGGTAATTTTTTTTTAATCGTGTTAAAAAAAGAAGAAGAAAAAAAAGGAAAGCATGAATCCATTTGGGAGAGCCGTGTATGTCAGTCACAGCCTCTTTGGATCTGGTTGAAAAGCTGCAAATATTTTTCTCCACACAAAGTACATTCAGGTCTTGTTGATGATGTCGTTGTTAGCACAGATCTCCTCAGGGACTCTGAGCAACTCTGGGAGGAGGCTGGGAAATGGAGCAAGGGCTGTAATTTTCAGCCTGAAATAGAAGCAGCAATTTTAAGCACTTTAAAAAAATTCTATTAAGGGCAATCTCTCGGTCTCCTGCTGGAAATGTAAGGGGCTGATGGGGCGTCCAGGTCCTGTACAGTCTCCTGAACCCCAAAGCCATTGTAAAGGACCCCCCCCCACTTCTGCCCCTTCATGCCTTTAAACAGGAACATTAGTAATTTCCTGCTTAGTGGAGGATACATTGCAAAAACTGGAAATGAGTTGTCCAGATAAAGCGAGACCTCTGGGGGATGCCAGACAAACTTGCTTTTGTCAGGAATGAAAAAAGGAGGGGAGTTGACTGAAGAGTTTCCCACATTGCAGCTTGTGAGCGGTTATAGACTGCTTGTGTTGACTTTTTTAAAATTTCTTTTTATGTAGTCATCACATCTTAAAGTCCCAGGTGAGTCATGGGTTCTTGACTAAGAGAACAGTTGGTTAGGCCAGGGAGTTATTTCGGAGCCAACTGCCCATGAGTTAGACTCCACTCTGTGGAGTCGGGGGGGCCATAGGAAAGGGAGTCCCCTCTCATTGTGCAAGTCTCTGTCATGAAAATCATAAAATTCTAATGGAGTGGGACCCATGGAGGCCGTCACATAAGGACCAACCCCACTGTCAAGAAGCAGGGCGTTGATCTTTGGAGGAAGCAGAGTCTTGATTTCAGCCATTCCTGACACAGGCGGTGTCTGGCGGGTGAGGAATTGTCTTCTTCATCTTTCTTGGTGTTACTTTTTTGACCCTGTGTTATAAGGAATCTGGATTTCTCATGGGTGGATACCCCAGGTGCTGGGGGCAGGACGGCACTGCCCTATGGAGGCAGATTGGGGCTTAGCAGAAGGCAGTTTATGAGTTAGTAGCTTTCAAGCTATTTGACCCCAACCCACAATAAGAAATTCTTCTGACATCACAGTCAAGTACATAGATAGGAATGCATTCTGTGTGCAGTGCATTGGTATTTTTAACATAGTCTGTTTCCTTCATTTAACTTTGTGTGGGCCTAAACCCAGTATGTTAGTTTCTCTACTTACTATTTGGTTGAGACCTGAGGTTTTTAAAAACACTGTAGTAGGGTGTTCTATAAGCGCCTCAGGACAGCTGTCTCAGCCAGAACATTTCTAAGGATGTTACTGTCCCAGGTTCATCCCTTTGTGTTCCATTGAGTTTTAAGGAACAAGCCTCCTTGCATTCCTCAATCACAGCAGGGGCTCTCTCACCCCAGGACCTTTGCACTTGCTCTTCCTCCCACTTAGAGCACTCTTCTTCCAAATCCAGGGGTCCATCTGCAGTTCCTTATCAGGTGTTACCTTCTCAGTGAAACCACCCCCTTTGCTGCCCTGTTTAAAACTGCAACCCATCCCCCACCCACCGCTGTTCACTCTTCATTTCACTTCCCATGTTCTGAGGTTTTTTGGTGTTTTTTTTTTTGGTTGTTGTTTGATTTTTGACACAGCACTTATTACCTTTCACTAAAGAATACAGTCTATAAATTATTATATTTCTTGTCTGGCTTCCCCAGCTAGCTTGTAAGTTCCCTGAGGGCAGAATTTTTGTTTTGTTGATGGATACATCCCAAACAGCTGAAGTACCTGCTTACGGATGGATGCTCACTAAAGACTTTGTTGAATGAATAAATGGATGAATGACTGTTTTAAAATTACAGCCTCTTACTGCAACTTTCTTGAATTGAGGAAACGGAAGGAGAGGCTGAAGCCCCACTTGGACTAGAATGGAAATGAGGAGGAACCATGAGACAAGAACGGAAATCCCCAGAAAGAAAAAGAGATCAGGGAGCAAGCATCGAGGTGACAAGCTCTCGTGACCTCGGTCCACAAGGAGGACCCACCCCTTCCCTTTGGGGGCCAGGACATGATGAGGGGCCACCTGGCTTCCTTTCATTCTGTCCCGAGCCTGAGTCTTCATTATTGAGTGTCCACTGGTGGTTCCTCGAGCATCTCATCAGCAGGGCTTTTGTTGGGGACCCCCTTGAAAATGTTCGGTCCCATGGTGCTGCGTGTTGCTCCTGGTTGATGAGACCATGGTGGGAGAATTTATAAATCCACAGCCTTAGTGGTTGTGACTGAGACACAAAGAGTAAACCTGAATCTGTGTGGCGAAGAAACATTCTGGGAAGTGGAAATCATAAAATTCCAACTGGCCGTCTCATGGGAAATATCGCGAGCCGCCCCATCTTTGTACCCAGACCCCTCTGTGCTTTGCACAGGCCGACCGTGAGCCTTCACCACCGAGACCTGGAGGAGAATTGCACTCACAGAAAGCCATTGTGATTTCCCAACCTGAGGAGACACGGCTGTTTAGGAGCATATTTCCGTTAAGCGATGCCAGTTGGGCCAAATCCTACTTGAAATATTAATTAGAAAATGCATGAATGCATATCCCACCAGTTCTTTATTTTCCCGTTTAGCCTCAGCCTTGCACCAGGGGAAAGAAAAGAAACAAATAAACAAACCCTGTTTCTGAGACTTTATCTTTCATTTAATAAGGCTCTTAGAGGTCAATTTTTAAAATGTTTTTGTCCCAGTGTTCAAACCAGGAACTCTGCTTGTCAAAGGAGATCTTTGAAATAAATAATGCTGTCTGATTCCCTTTTAAATTGATTTTCAATTTAAAAAAAGTACTTCACATAGAAGAAATCAGGGATGAAAATGCACTCGTGACCTGACCGTTGTTGTACAGTGACTTGGTATGAACCCAATGGAAGCTGCATGTTTAACTTCGTGGAGCGTTGGTCCTGCCATCTTTACCCAGGGAGGCCTTCAGTCTCTGATTTCTCTCTCCACCAGGAAAGAGGGGAAGAGCTTTCAGGGTGCCAGGCACTGCATGTAAGTGCCTTTCACACATTACCCCATTTGCTCCCCCCAGGAGTCCTATGAAGCCGGTTCTGTTCCCCCCATTTTCTAGTTCACAAACTAGAAATTCGGAGTTTTACTGCAAGTGGCAATCAGGCTTCAGCCTCTGCAAACACGGTGAGACATGAACTTTTTCAAGTGGCAGAGCAGCCACCAATATGTACAAGTATTTATAAATAGAAAACAATCAACACAGCAGATAAACACCCCTGCCCTGGGGCGTCTGCCTTCTAGTGCTTCATTTTAGGATGGGTGGATTGACAGCCTAACAATCCTCAGAGGCCAACTCCATGTCCACTCCAGAAAGAATAATAATGAGCTCTCTTGCTAAAGGGCCAGAACAGATGTATTTTGGAGACATGCATGACCTGGCAAGTTTGACTTGCCAGTAAATTGAGTCACTGTGGCAACGTATCTCCTGATTCATAAGCTGTCTGAGAACAAGTGGAACATTTTGGGAGACAGAAGCCATAATCACTTTTACATGCCCCACTGTGCTTAGTGCTTCCTGGGTGCTTATTGAGTGTTTAAATGAACAAACCATGTAGATCCGTTATCATGAGGCTCTCTGAGAACAAATGAACATCTATCAAGAGCTGTGCAGTCCACAGACTTAGATATATCCCAAAATAATCACCCCGAGAGAGTTCCCTGAAAATCAGCAATGAAAGAGCTAAACGAAAGTGATAAATCATTCCATTACAGTTTCATACGTTTACAAGTAAGTGGTTTTGGAAACAAGATCAGTGTAGAAGCTGCATTTAGCTTTGGTGTGCTAAGCAAATTTAAACCAAATATACATTTCTGGCGTGGTAATTTTAAGCCGAGGAGTGATAGGGGGAGGGGGAGATGCTGGGGAAGAAAGAAAGTTGGAGAAGCATCAAAGCTGTATTTGCAAGTTTAATCTACATTTTTAGAAAGATGTGTTTTTGAAGAATTGGAATATCAATCACCTCCCACTGGCAGGATTCTTCATCAGGAGAGAAATGACAGCACATCCGATCTTCCCTGAGTCTCTCCTGATCACGTTATTAAAATGGTTTCTGTCACTGCGAGCCTCGTGTGAGAAGAAATCCTTTTTTGGCATACCTCCCTGTCCTTCACGGGCCTTATTTACAGCCTGCAATAGACTTGTTGAGTGTGAAGGGAGAACCCAGACAGAATGTTAATACAGAGAAAGGACACGCGAGCTGGTGCCGCCCTGGGCTGTGAGCACACATGGCAGACGGGAGGCCCAACCCGTTGTGGTTCAGCTCCTTGCATTAGCTTTGATTTGCTAGATGTTGCGGAGAATGAACGGGAGCCTCAGCCACGAGCCCCTCACCACCGGGAGCCAATCGATGGCCCTGATGTCTACAGCTTCCCACCCGAGACCACTTACTTAGCCCGGGTCCTGAGCTGGGCTGCTGGTGGGGGCAGTGAATGCTTGATTTGCCATAGAAATCCACGGTTGGGTATGGAGTCTACATTTTTAAAAAGTGTTGACCAGCGTTGCAGCTTCCTCCATTCCCTTCTCCTGACAGCCTTCCTTTCTGGAATATTTCAAATGTGAGGGATGAAGTGGGGGTTATTCTTAGAACTAGATCTTCTCCAGGGGGCTCTGCAGTTATGATGATCAAAAGGCCAATCAGCATCTTCCTCGCCCGGTAGTTAAAACAAAGACCTGCTCACCCGCCTGTGCCAGCATGTGTCCGCATGGGTGTCTGATATCAGGGGAAGCCAGGGGCGAAATCCCGGGGCAGCAGAAGCCATGTAGATGCATTAGGCAGGAAGCCAGGGGGGACCAGGAAAAGGTCTGCAATTATGAAAGCCTGAAGATAAGCAGTTTTGGTTGGTTTCCAACATGGGCAGTTGGCTGCTTGAACGTCTGGATAAGAACTTGCTTGTAATTGGTAGATGGATTGCTTGGATGTAAATGAAGCCTGCAAAGAATCTATATTCCCTTCCAGCAATTAAACGCCCCCCTCCCTGCTTGCTTCACGCCAGCTATTCAGCAGACCCTTTCTCCTTAATACACAGCACGGAAGTGTATCGGAAGCGTATCATAGCCCAGCTGGGTTTGCATTAGTTAATGGGCGGCACATGAATGACCTTTGCCCTCTCTTGTGACCAGGTGTAGTGTGGTGCTCCGTGTGGATAAAGGGATTTGGGAGAATACTGGTGTAAGATACCTACCAACAGGATGTGGAAGTCCTTTTAAGTATTCCTTCCCTCAGCAAGACTATAGAGGCAGGAAACCATCACTTCCTGCCCCCGTGCCCACCCCATCACTGCATGCCCATTTGATTACCCACCTAAGTATGTAAAACAGTTCCCCAAAGGGGAATGTGTGCCCAGTGATCCTGTAGAGCTCTAGTGGGTATTTTTTACCTTAAAGAGAAAAAAAATCTTTCTATTTGATATATGAATTGATGGAAGATCATGTATATACTGTAAATCAGTGTGTCTATATTAAGGGAATACAGGTATGTTTTTTTAAATGTATGAATAAAATGTTTGAAGTCCACTGGTTTAGAGCACAGAGTGAGGCACCCAGATTTTGCTCCCCTTCTCCTTGTGTCATTAGTGCTGAATGGCTTCACTTTTCTCCGCTTTCATCCTTCCTGACTGGGTTAGGAAAACAGACCTAGAGCATCCAGTGAGAAGAGAGGAAGTCAGTAACACAACCGAATTGAGACACCCCCCCCCGCCGCCCTCCGTAAAGAGCCTTTCCTGCCTGTCTCTCCACTGCCCTTAGTGACCTCTAGGTTTCGGGGCGCCGACGTTGTGATGGAGTCCTGTGGCTCTCAGCCCTGCGCGCCCCCCACACTTCTCATAGAAGCCCCTGAGGCGATTGCAATGGTAAAGATGCTTTATGTGAAGCGCGTGGGCACTGGATTTGCCCGTCACACGGGTCCAGTTCTCTGGCCCACTGTGCCATGCTGCTGCTACTGTTTTACTTATTTAGGTCACCCAAGTGTTTTATTTCAAATCAAACAAGACTCAGCCACTTAGAAAATATATTAATAAGCTCATTGCTCAAATGTTCCCCTGCCCCTGCTGCCTCTGTGTGGCCTTAGATCACTCTTCATTCCCAGAAACAGATGGCTCGCTTCAAAAAAATCTTGCATGAGCGGGATCAGAAAGCTGGAGAGGAGTGCTTTCAGGTGCATCGATGTGCAGAGGAAGGAGAGCGCTGTAATTGGGGATGATCTCTGGCAAGGAGAAATGTCCAGTCCCATCCACACCTGTCCATCCGCGTGTCTTCTTTGGCGCTGCCCCGCGGATCTCCTTCCAATGAATGAATGAACTTGAGCAAATGGAGTGTCTGTGACAGCCATTTGACTCACCCTGGAGTCTAGCCGCTTAAAGCTGGCAGCTGCAACTCCTCATTTGATTTCTTAAGTGCGGTATTTGGGGCAGTTATAGAAGCTCTGCAGGCAGGCAACAGGCCAAATTCTTCTGTGTCCCCGCTCCGGATGTTACATGAGAAAATTTGGTATTTACAAATATGTCTCATCTTGCATGAGCCGTGATTCAGTTGTTATTGTTTGTTTGAAGGGGATATCGTTAAAAATCTTACTTACACAGCTGACTTGCTTTTCAAAAGCACAGTCAAGTTTCTATTATTAAAGTACACGCACTCATCATAGGACATTTGGGAAATATGGACAAGGGAAACATTCACCCGTATTTCCTCCCTCCATAAATAATCGTGATTATCGATTGGTGTGTGTCCTTCCATATTCTTTTCTCTGCGTGTGTAGTGAGGCTTTTTTTTCTAGCAGCCGTCATATTGCTTATGCAGGTTTGCACCCTGTTCTTTCCCCACTTGTACTGTATTAAGTATTTTCCTGTGTCGTTATAAACTCTTAATAAGTACCCTTAACGACTGCATGATGTTCTATCAAATGGAGATACTCCTTATGTTATTCACACATCTGTTGGTGAACATTCAGGTTTTACCACTGAATTATGATACACAAAACGGTAATGGACTTTACAGTTCTGTTTCATGTTTTGGATTACTTCCTTATGAGAGATTTTCCTAAGATTTATACCCGGGGTGAACACTTTCAGGGCTCACTGTACTTCAGTTACTAAATTGTTTTCCAAGTGTTTGTATCTTTTTTTACACCCCCACAAGCAATTGGTTAGAACCTTTTCACCACATCCTTGCCAATATGGCGTAGTACCATTTTTTTAAAGCATTCCTGCATTGCTAGGTAAGAAATGATATCTAATTGTCTTTAATGTTGGAGCTCCCTATTAAGTGTGGATTGAGGCTTTATTTAGGAAGACCCTGCTGTGGTTTGCATAGTTCATGGAAATTCTAGGGAAGTGCTCTTGAAAAATAAAATAATTTATTTTCATTCTACTTTTTCTAAGCCGTCATCTTATTTTTTCCCCCTTGTAAGTCATCTTACGTGAAGAAATATATGAC
>NW_017731394.1:4055146-4074453 GCF_001890085.2 Hipposideros armiger
GGATCGGACCAGAAAGACGGCGTTTCCCCAGGCTCTTAGGAGATATCATTGTCACTGATCCAAGCGCCACACTTGGAATATCAAGACCCTAGTCCCCACATCTATTCTGGGTTGACTAGTGTTCCCCCAAAATTCATGTTCACCCAGGACCTATGAACGTGACTTTATCTGGAAACAGTCTCTATAGATGTCATCAAGTTAAGATGAGTGTATTAGTCAGGATTATCCATCCATCCATCCATCCATCCATCCATCCATCCATCCATCTATTGAGAGAGAGCAAAAGAAATTGATTAACAGGTTTTAAGGAATGGGCTAATGTAATCATGAGAGCTGGCAAGTCCAAAATCTGCAGGGCAGGCCCACAGGCTGGAGATCCAGGGGGTGTTGATTTTGCAGCCTTGAATCTGAAGCCGTCTGGAGGCAGAGTTCCTTCTTCCTCAGAGGACATGAGTCTTTTCTCTTAAGACCTTCAACTGGTTGGATGAGGCCCACCCCATCGTGGAGGGGGATCTGTTTTACTCAAAGTCTACTGATTTAAACGTTCAACACATCTAAAGATATATCTTCACAGCAACATCTAGACTGGTGTTAGACTAACAGCTAGGGACCATAACCTAGCAAAGTTGACACATAAAATTAACCATCACAATGAGGTCATATCAGATTAGGGTGGACCCTAAATCCGATATGACTGGTGTTTCTATTATGTAAGAAGGAAATGTGGATACAGACACACGAGCACCATGTGACGACAGAGGCAGAGATGGGAATGGTATATCTACAAGCCAAGGAATGCCAAGGCTGGCCAGCAACCACCGGAAGCTGAGCCAAGGAAGGCATCTTCCCTAGAGGCTTAATTTATGCTCTCTTAAGCCACCCAGGTTGTGGACCTTCATTACGGCAGTCCTAGGAAGCTACTCCAGTATCCTAAGTAATAGGCAGTGACAAGCCTGAGAACATCACAAATGCTTGACTTTACTTGTAATCTGCTGCCTTGAAAGATGGACCCAAAGTTTGGAAAGTACACACACTGAAGTGCTTTATCACAGACGACGAGTGCAGAGCTGCCATGGCTGGGGCTGGATCGGTTAGGGTTCCCGCCTTCCCCTGACTGGAGAGTTGACCTGGAAATGCTCATGCATGTCCTCCTTTCCTTTCGCTTTTCGCTCTCCCTTCAGGTTGCAGGGCAGCTGGATGACAGATGAGGAGGAGTAAAATTTGCTTTTCTTTGAACAAACTCTACTAATTAAAATGTACCCCACTGGGATTGCCATTTGCCATAAGTAATGCATATTTCATTAACATTTACTTTAAAAACCAACAAGACCATAAAGTTAAGATTGCTTTAGCCTAAATGCTGTCCAGATTTAATATGCATGATACAACCTCCCGGCATTGCAATAAGCTTGAGCAGGCAATTTTTGGTGCCTCGCTGATGCTTATTTTTAACAGGAAGAGAATCGATACTGGGTGAGGGTTAGACTAACAACGGGAGCCGCCAAGAACCGAAAAAATAATTAAAGTTATAATATTAACAAAGCAACATGGTTATAGGTGGATGGATAGATTATTTTGTTCTGGGCTGTGTTGGTTTTTCTGGTTGTTTTGTTTTCCCCTGCCTCGGGCATATTTGTTGGCATTTTCAGAAGGGGATAGAATGAGGAGGTACTTTTCTGCTCGGAAATGCTTAAGTAAATGTCAGTTGTGATCAATAGGGTAGCTAGCCTCCACTAGGAAAGCAGAGCTGTAAATGTCACTCATTTTGCTTTTCAACAACAGGTGTGTGTGTGTTAGAGCTAACGTCTGAAACCAGTGAATTCAGCTGTAACCAGGGCTTAGCAACCAAAATCAGTGGTGAGGAAACAAAATTACCCTGAGAAAGTTGAGTTCCTCTTAGCAGTGAGAGCGTGGAGAAACCAAACTCCTATCCGTCCTGATTTCTCGTTGTTCTAATTCAGCAAATTGAATGACTCTTAGGAGTGCTTCAAGGTGGTCTTCAGACAGAACACAACGCACATCATCCTTAAACATGGCGCTTTTAAAAGAGTGTTGACATTGAGGTTGATGCGTAGCTGTAAAAAAAATGGCATATGATGAGGAGTAATGATGTTTCCATTGTAGGACTCCCTCTGCTTTTTGATTCCCCAAGAAGGAGTCTTCTAATTACTGACGTGGGTCAGTGCAGACTCCTGTTAACCAGCGTTGGCTAGATGCTTCCTAGTTCTTTGGTGAAACAAATCCTTCATATTGATCTATGAACTGGTGTCCCATCTCCTGTCACAGCTTTAAATCATCCACGCTCTCAGCCCCCCAAGCCCATCTTGCAGAAGTGTGGGCTTCACGTTTTGTGGAGTAGATGTGAGTGTCTTCAACTTCCTTTCTGCCCCAGGATCCTGCTCTCCTGCTGCCCCTCCAGCTCCCCTGTTGGGGATCCTCTCCTGGGAAACATCCCTTTCTTTGCCCTCCCTGGTTCATCCGCTAACTGGCCTTCCCGCCTCCTCACTCTCCCTCAGGAAAATGCATCGGTGTCAGATTTATTATTCTCAGTCTTACCTCCACTGTTAGCTCCCCCACTGAAACCCCTTCCAAAGACCAGCCCCCCTTTTGTCTTTTAGATCAAGAGTGAGCTCCTCACTGTGGCGTTCAGGGCCCTGGCCCCAGTGGACTTCTTCCCATCCTAAGCCTGTGGCCCTGCAAAACTGGATTGTTTCTCATTCCCCGAACGGATCTAGTCATTTCCCACCTCCCACGGGCCAGTGCCATTTCCCGTCACGTGGGCTATTCTCTCTCCAGCTTCAGTTGTTTCCATACTTCAAGATGCATCTCCAAGAGCCCCTACCTGATGAGTCATGCACCGATTCTCACTACTGCACCAGAGACCATCGTCCTGACCTGGAATGTCCAGACCATTGACTCCATACTGCTGCTCCAACACTCTTGTTGGAGCTCTTATAGGCTTGATAATGTGTGTCCCTTGATCGCCCTCTACCCATTTGGTTGTAAGCTTCTGAGGTCAAGAACAGCAGGAGGGTGCCATGTTACCTGAAGCATGGCCACCTGCCTTAGCTATCATAAACCCTCTTTTTTTGTGAACTGCGTTGAACTGACAGCAGGACAGTCTGTCCCTGTTTGTAGCTTAATGTTTTCTCTGGCTTGAAGAACGATGAGTCAGAGCGGCAGAGTGCCCTGGCTGTTAAGGGACTGCCGGCGTGTTCACGGAGCACAGATTCTTGGGCCGAATTCCTGAAGACTCTGAATCAAAGGGTAGAGCCCAGAAACTTCTGTTATTCACAGGCATGTCGGAAGCGTGTTGCTGCTACAGCCCTTCTTGGGAATCACTGGAGCCGTGGACCATAGGAACCTGAGTTTGAATCCAGGTGTGCAGTTTCCAGGTTGTGCCCCGCGGGGCAGCCTCCCTTCTGTAAAACAAGTATAATCATACTTGCCTTTTTAAGCTACTGGGGGAATTAAACAAAACAATGTATATAAAATGGCCTGCCCAAAGCTTAGATCAGAGTACACACTGAATGTGAGTATCCTTCCTAAAGAGCCACATCCGGTTTTGATTCCTGGCTCCAGGTGGCTCTTACCTGCCTCCATCCACTATCATTTTCCTCCCCAGAACATTATTTAAGGTCTCTTCCATCCTGAGTCAGCACCTCCTCTCCATCTGGGATTTGTCTGTTTCTTCAGCCTGTTCTGCTGCTTGCAGCCCCGTGAACCTGAGCAGCCGAGGACATAACTTCAGTGCTGCTTCTCTTAGAATACCTCTTTGGTTGGTGTCATTTCTTCAACATATTACTGAGGATCTGCTCCATGCCAGACACTATGATAGACACTGGACTTACAGCAGTGAACACAATGGGCAAAAATCCCTGTCCTCAAGGGGCTTGTAGTCTAGACAGACGACAAACATGATAGAGAAATAAATAGGAAGAGGCACAGGGAGCCCTCTGAGGCTGAAGCCGAGCAAGGGAAGAGAGTAGAAGGAGCCGGGGATGGAGGAGAAGCCGGAACCAGGTGATGAAGCTTTATCAGGTGTGGGAGGGACTTTGGCTTCTACTCCCAGTGAGACAGAAGCCGACAGAGGGTTTTGAGCAGAGGAATGATATGATCTGACTCATGTTTTCACCAGATCTCCTTGGCTGCTGTGTTGAGAATAGACTGTAGGAGGCAGTGGTGCACGCGGGGAAGCTGTTACCTGGAAGCTATCGCTGTCTTCTGGGCATGAGAGGATGGTGCTAGGACCACGGTGGTGACCGTGGAGGCGGGGAGGAGAGGCTGGATAGAAACAAGCTATGTTTTAAAAATGGGGTTCATTGGAATTGCTTACGGATTTGATGTGGCATGTGAGAGACTAGCCAAGGATGGAAGGATGGAGTAACCAACAACAGAAATGGAAAATGGCGAGTGTGGGGTGAGGGGGGTTGCCTTGCAAGAGGAACAGCTCAGGAACTCAGCCGGGACCATGTAGTTTCTTGAAGCTAAGTGTGGCCTCGGCTAGTTGACCTCTGGGACAAAGTGGAAACTCTCAGCCTTATATGTAGCTGAGCATTACGTTTTTAAGGATACAGGACTAGGATGATAAAATAAGTCTTCCTCACTACCCGTGCTGCCCTGGGATAACAATTGTTCAATTTTGGTTGGGGTTTTTTTGTTGTTGTTTTGTTTTGCAAATAATATTTTTTACATGTTACAAATACCAGGCCCTGAGCTAATTAAGTACTTGATAATATCACCTCACAATAATCCTCTTATGAACTCTTTGAAATGTAGTTCCCTTTATTATCTGCATTTTACACGTGAGGAAACGGAGTCAGGTGGAGTAACTTTCCCAATGCCAGTGAGGGCAGGGGCTCCTGGTAGGTCTTCAAATTCCAAAGCCTCACCTCTTCACTGTTCTTTTGCAAGCAAGCGCTTCAGGTTTTCACAAAGGAGCCTCCTGAAACTCTTCTAGCATCTCCTGCTTGGGGTTGAATAGGAGCCCTTTTGTGTAGACCCTACCTAAATTAAATTAAAATTGACTAATTAAATGTGGCCTCTTGCAATAGGCTGCCATATTTCTAATCACAGCTTTCCTTCTCTCCTGAGAAGGCAGCCCACCATTGTTTTGAAAAGTTGCTCAATTATTAATGGTTGGATAATGCTTTGAAAATGTAAAGTATTATTAAATTGTTAATTAGAAGGCCCGGAGGAGGCATGGGAGTCAGTTTTGCCTGCCTACCTCTCTCTCTCTCTCTCCCTCTCTCTCTCTCTCTCTCTCTCTCTCTCTCTCACACACACACACACACACACACACACACCCTTAGCGCACAACTGACCCAAAGCATTAGAATAAAAGGTCAGACTGACTGATCTTAGCTGCTAGGAAACATCTTATTTTGCCTTCCCCGACTTTGGCCCTGACACTTTGATCTGAGCCTGCAGATCACAGAAAAGAGAACTTACCTAGACTGGAGCAATGGAAATAGCTGGGAACAAATGATCACAGTGAGGAGAGCTAAAGAAGATAAATTAGTCAGCTTTAACGCGTCTCTTCAGCACCCTACCCATGTGTCGTCTTGTGTGAAGTTTTCCTGACAGACTTCTCCTGAGCAAGAGAGAACCAATGATCCCCTCCTTTGCGCATCCTTTGTATTTTATATATTTTTTCCTCCTATTATTCATTAGCCAGCATATCTTTTTTCAACTTCTCTATAGACTATGAGCTCCTCAAGAGCAAGAACCATTTCTAACTCATCTTTTGTGCGTGCTGTCCGAGTGTTTGTTCTGTGAAAACGGAGTGAATTTTCCCACCGTGAAAGATTTGCTCATACACATATTCAACAAAAAGGTCTTTCCAATTCCAGAGCTGTAGCTGAGGGTGACGAAGAAAACAAAAACAGATCTTCTTCAAGAGTTGTTGGCTTTGTTCCTGAATTCACAATCCTCGATCACATCCCTCTATCAAGATCAAAGTGAAAGCCCGTTGCCTTACTCATGAAGAGTGGTGCCAACAAGCTGAGAGTAGGGCAGGGGAGACCTGATGCTGCCAAGAGGACAGCAAGTTCCAGAATCAAAGAGAAACCGGTGGAATGGTTCCCAAAGCAAGATGGAGGCTTCTGAGCCTCCAGTATAAGGGGCCAACTGCATCCATCATTCAGAAGACCTGCTGGTCAGGCTGTTAGGAGAAGCATGCAAAGCACATTTACTTCCAAGTGCCCAGGCTTCTGAGCTGAATAATAAAAAAGAAGGAGAAGAAGAAGAAGAAAAGAGACAAAACGCAATTGCTCTTTGACTGCAAAGCTCTTCAGCTCTCGCAGCAAAATTCGCCATGCCTGTTCTTCTCTGGGACGCTCACAGCCAGGAAGACAGCTTTCCAGAGGCCCAGCACATTTTGGCAAGATGGTACAAGTGTCCCTTCAACTTCAGACATTTGTGATTATTAATTCAAAGCCTGCTATGTCAACATTTGGAGGGACTGATGAAAATCTACCTACGAACTTTTAGAATTTGACTTTACTAAATCTCTGTTTTAAAAAAATAGGGTTTTCTTTCCTTTTAAAAAACATTTTTGCTTTTAGTATATTGCAAAAATCCTTTGCATTCTTACTGACAGGTTTATATTTAAATAGATTGTTTCTGTCTCACATTTTAAAAAAAAGATTAATCAGCTTTAAACCGGAGGTAGCTTTACATTCCTCTTGCTTGGAAATAACCCCTGGGAAAGCACATTAACCATAATACAGGGAAACATATAGCACATTCTACCCAACTCTTCTGGGTGAGAAGGGTACAGTCAATGAGAGCTGAAAACTTAATCTAGTCTGGACAGAAGGAAAAAATTAACTTCTGAAGTCAGCCACCCAGAAATCACTCTTTCAATACTTCTTAAAGTGTAGATGGCTTCCACACCTGCTAATGTTGCATATTCCTAACCTAGCCTCGTCCCAAAGAATCAAAATAGGTCAGATGACAGCCCCCGAATCCATAATAAGCTCCAAAGGTGATTCTGCTGCACACCTTAGTTTGAATTTCCTTTAGCCCACCCCATTCCATGTCTGTTAGCCTCTGGACTGCATTTTCCACCTCTTTGTATGTCTCTGTTGCATTCTGAATAATTTCTCCTGAGCTGTCTTTCAGCTTATTTATAGGTACATCTCAGGGATATTGGGGGTTTGGTTCCAGACCACCGCAATAAAGTGAGTTGTAATTGTTTTGCTGGTAAAGTGTCTTGCCTGCAATTTGTAAAGACGCAATATCTGAGAAGCACAATAGAGAAAAACAATAAAATGAGGTATTCTGTTGTCATCTGTTTCTAATCTATTAAACGGGCCCATTGAGTTTTTAATTTTAGTTACAGTATTACTTACGTGTAGATATTCTGTTTGGCTCTTTTTTCAAATTTATTTGGTCATTTTTAATAGCTTACTGTTCCCTGCAGAGGGATGTATTCAAGCTTTTATTTCTTTAAACAGAGTAATAAGCATGTTTATGATTTGGCCTGATTACTTTAATATCTGCAATCTTTGTGTGTCTGTGTCTGATGTCTGTTGTTTCTACTGGTCTACTTATGGTACCTTGGTTCGCCAACTATTTGGTATTTTGGGTTGTATACCAATCATTGTCTTTGAAAAATTATTGGTGGGGATTCATTGAGGGGTATGATAGAGATGCCTTTCTCCAGAGAGATTTAGCGGCTTCTGCTGGGAGCCTGGGAGGACTGCCAGTAAGCTAGCATTCCAGCCATGTTTGTGAGGGTCCCTAGACCATCTAAGTAATGCAAACCCAAGGTACACAGTCCAGGAAAAGGCCACCCATAGTGACAAATGCTTCCATATCTCCCTTGTTGCACCCTTTGCAAAGATAGCCATCCCTGCAGTGCCCTGGGCAAGAAGTAAGAGGTTTACCTCTGTTTCATCCTTACCTGAGAGTTAGCTCTTTGGAGTCCAGCCACAGGGAGGGGCCTCCTTTAGACTCCCCACTTTGGGCAAACCTTGGATCTTGGCTTTAGTCTTTGGCAAAACTGAAACTCAAGTTGTTCCAGGGCACCATTGCTCTTGGGAGAAAAGTTATCTCAGTTTTTCAGATGCTTACCCTTTACTTTTTATCATCTCTTCAATGATATTAAGACTTTTTAAAAATACGTTTTACTCCAGCATTATAAGTTCTTTTTTCTCAGTGGGACAGTTAGTGTGACTAGATAACCCACCGTATTACTAGAACTGGAAGTCTCTCTGCTAGAGTTTGAGCACCGTGTTTCTGTCCACTCGAGTCCACATTAATAGAGAGAAAACGAAAGCTAGACTTCTGGCTTGTTATTGGGTAAAATACTTCACTTGCCTTTACCCAAATCTTTCACTTTTGTTCTCCCCACTGTGTCTCCTATGAGATGTCTCGGGTCTCACAGCAACAGTTACTTTAATGCGATAAAAAGATCAAGCAGTGACTCCTTAGATGCTGGGAGTTCAGGGAGTAGGAACCACAGCTGTTCGGATGAACTTGGCCTATCTTCCCTCTCACCATCACCGTGTGCCTCTAGACAGGAAATGCACTTTGATTAATGCAGTGGCACGGGATGGCTTGTGTTCACCGCAGAGGCTGACAAATGCGAGTTGGAAAGAGCATTGCAGTTTCCGTCATTGAAAACTGGGTAGACAGTCTGTACCTGGGCTCTGTCACTCGCATTTTCATTATTCCCTCTAATGGATTAATTGGCCTCTGGAGGTGTGATTGCCAGTGGTTCTGAAGGATGCCTCTCTGCCACGTTACTGCCCGCCCTTCACTCTGCTTCTGAAAGTCACTCTCGAAAACACACATTTCTCACCACCTGCAAAGCCTGATTTATCAGCCAACTCCTCAGAGAAGAAACAACAAGATAAAAACTATAAAACACTGTTATGCATTATGCTCTGTGGGTTTTGTGTCTAGACAGAGCTAAGAGACTCCTTTGTGGCCCTAGCAATACCTCGAGATTACTGTATATTTACCTCTTTGTGGAAGAAAGATGGACTTGACAGTTTTATGTATCAGACAGAGGCCACAGAGTCTGGCAGAGAAAGTTCTAGCCAAGACATCAGATGACTTCTTTCAACCTCAGTTCTGCCAGTCCTTCCCCAACCAGAGAAAGAAAGCATGGCCTCACAGGGTTCCAGTCTTGACACTATCACTTACTAATTCTATGACCTTGGGCAAATGATACAACTCTGCCATGGATGAAACAGAGATAATGCTAGTGTCTAGGGCAGCGGTTCTCAACCTGTGGGTCGCGACCCCTTTGGGGGTCAAACGACCCTTTCACAGGGGTTGCCGGGTACTTGTATGTGGGCGTATCTGCATGTGGGCCGGGAGACGGATAGAGGAGCGGTGTCTCGGTTCCTAAGACCATCGAAAATATGTGTTTTCCAATGGTCTTAGGCGACCCCTGTGAAAGGTTGAGAACCGCTGGTCTAGGGCATAGTGCTGTTGTAAAGATAAATCATGTAAATTACTTAAACTATAAGGCTTGGCTGTAGCACGCACTCAGTAAATAAATGCTAGCGGCCATGCTTCTGATGCTAACCCTGAGGGACCACATGCAGGTACTGTCAGCGCCCGGAAAACAGTCCCCTTTTTCAGTGAGTCACAGGAGCTATGAGCTCCCATTTTGAAAGGGGAAATTGACAGCGGTAGCTGGCTTATTTGAGAGAGCTGGTCCACCTCCAAGGATCTCTTCAGCTCAGTGCATCCTTGCCAGACTGATTGCATGTGTGGTCTGGGGTTATCATGTTCATTGTCAAGAGACATGTAAGTTACTCACCACCAGGAAAGCGCTGGTTTGGGATTAGCAAGATGGATGGGGTATGACTCGCGTTCTGGACTAGCCCGTGACCCATCACCAGTCTTGGAATTGAGCTGGCCCATTCCAGTGTTTCATCATGGCCAAGTGAGCTCATGCGCTAAAGATCCACACATCTGCATACAGCTAGGAGATTGTGTTTCAGAGGAATCCTTTTCATAGTTTACCAGGCTATATGCATTTGTCAAAAATTATTGAATTGAAATTACACAAGTCTTGGAAAATGAGCTTTCCTTCCCCTTAAGTTGGTAGTGGAGCTGGCATCGCTGCACAGGTGGTTATCGTGGCCTGGAGGGCGTCCCTTTGTAAGGTTACCAGCTGGGAGGAGGTACACCTGTGGTATGTCTCTAGCAGAAGCGTGTTACCTGCCTCAACTCTGCCAACCCTGGCCCCTTCTTAGCTTCTTCTCCGCCTTTCTCAGACTTCTTATTACCTTTACTTATCCTCCCAGATTGTGTTTTCTTTTAATTTGTTTATTTTAATTATGATCAGAAATAGTTTATGTATACATGTAAAAATTTAAACTGCTCAGAAGTGTATAAAGTAAAAAGTGAAAGTCTTCCCCCACCCCAACCCCATTTCCTCGGAGTAACCACCATGAGTAGTTTAGTGAAAATGCAACCCGACTTTTTTTATGTGTGTATCTACGTATATAATGCAAATATATAGATAAGTAGATACATACATGCACACACATATATACGGTTTTGTTGTCTTATTATAGAGATGGAATCATTCTCGTGGTTCTGCATCTTGTTTTTATCACTTAATAGACTGTGGATATCTTTACCAGACAGCACTATAGAGCTACCACGCCACTCTTTTCAATGGTTATAATATATTGTTTGGATATATTTAACCACTCTTTTTCCTATATTTATAACCTTAGTCAAGATGGATACATATAGCTCAGCTGAGAGACAGACCCATTGTGGAATGGACCCCCCCCACCCCCCCAAAAAAGAATTCCATCTCAATCATCCTTTTTTGGTAACACTATCTTGGATTATGGGGTGTTTGATTTGGGTGCTATGAAGTTCAGCTGGCTTTAGCAACTGATTACATGTTGGTGAAGTGAGAAACACTATCCTATGTCATATGTCTGTGTGACTAGAAGACATTCCTTTGAATGTCAAAGGATGATTTATAGGATTACTAGAGACAAACCCCTCTCCCCTGAAGACAGGCCAAGATACTGTTAGGTTGAATTTCAGGAGATGAAAATGAGGTTTTCAGACATAGCAAAGCCTTGTGTTTCTGTAGTGCTTTCATAGTCATTATCCTATTTGGGCCTACTTAGAGCCCTGAAAAAGCATAGGTGGCTATTATCCTGAAGCTACACGTGAGACCAAGGATGACAACAAGTAGGAATCAGCTAGGATTAATCTTGTTTTCCCTACACCTGGCCCAGTGTTCTTTCCACACTGAAAAGCACACCAGGAGGAGATTGGTAGCCACAGCACGAACACCCGGGATCCTGTTAGCATCACTCATCTGAAAATCCAGGTGCCCCAGATAGTTGAGGTTCAGGAGAGTAAAGGATAGGATTATGTACTACTTTCAAGACTTCTTGTTTAAAATGGCAACTTGGGCAGACACATTTACCTCTGTTTCCTCCTAAAAATTCACTCAAGTGATAGTCTAAAGATGAAGAAGAAGAAAGAAAAATCATCAATAAAGATGGGGAAGCAGGATAACAAATGGATAAATAGTAATTGACTTTATGGGCTCAGAAAATGGAATTTTAACTGGCACTCCAGAGAACCAAGGACCAACCAAATTTACTTCCAGAAGACGTGGGGATTGGCAGCTTGAGACAACTCTGGAAACAGAAGTGATGGAAGGGTTAAAAACAGGAAGATGGTTTGGAAGCTGCCACACTTCCAGATTCTCTCCCTACCTGACCCAGCCAGGCAATGGTCCCTCTGTCACCCAGGCCAACTAGAGTTTCTTCTCTGCTGATGGTGAAGCAGAGGGTCTCTGGGATACCAGACGTCAAACACCGTTGAAGATGGGGGTACCTTCCTGAAAATCGATTCAGTGCAAGTTGACATAATGAAAGTTTAAACCACTAATCTTTTTCGCCAGGTCATTTCCCAGAACATGGTCAGCCGGGAGGGTTCAGGGACCTTCCAGTCAGGATTTGAGAAGAGTCTTCTGTGGGGGAAAGCTTACTGGTTTAAGGGATTGGAGATCTCCAGTGAGATGGCCCAGCTGATCATCTCATGGTAAAGCCTGCCATCAACAAACCACAGCCATGAGCTTTTTAATGCCCTATGCTCAAAAATGAATGATTAGTTGAGAATCACCAGGCACTTGAGGAAAGCCTTGAATATGAAGAACAGAACATTCACACACATATACACATGTGCATGTGCAGACACACGTGTGTGTGTGTGTGTGTGTGTGTGTGTGTGTGTGTGTGTGTGTGGAAAGAGAGAGAGAGAGAGAAGATGCAAAGTACCTTAGAGAAAACAGGCTGTAAAAAAGAGAAGAAAACTTCTTTTAAGAATCCTAAAATATAACTGAAGATATTGCATTCTTGAAATAAAAATAGTATGTTCCCCCTTTTAAGGAGAAATATATATATATATATATATATATATTATATAATACTAAACAAATGGAGGAGGAAAATTTATATTATCTCCAGTAAAAACAAAAAGCTTTGCCAGGACGAAAAGTGTTTAAACCGTAACATACTATATGGTGTGTCCGTGAATAACATTTTCATGAATAACATGACAAAAACACTGATTATCTAAAATTACTATCTAATTGGGGCACAAGAAAATGGGCTTGAAAGTGGGCATGCATGTGGTGGCAGCTGAGATGGCGATAAACTAGAACTAAAGCCTCACCCTCCAGAGTGGGAAGTCAATAGCTAATTCCAAGAATTGAAAATCAAGTGGTACTATAAGCATGTTATTTAGAGATATGGAGGGAAAGTAGGAAAAGACCCAACAAAAATAGTAGAAAATGATTGCTTCTGGTAGAGGAGGGTCAAAGAATGCCATTTCTTTTATCAAGCCTCCTGCAACTATGTGACTCTTTAAATTGTGTGCACATGTTCCTTTGATAAAAATAAAAATGGAATTGAAAGAATGCGCTGGGCAGAACAATTGGCCGGTAATAGCTCTTGCACTATCAGAGAAAAAGCTTTTTCAAGCATTTCCGGCCTCGCCACAGATGGGCCTGGGCACCAACCCTTCTCCTACCCTTGCTTGTCTCCCAATCTTGGGTCCACCTTAATGATGGAAGCACAGATGCAGTGGTGACATTTCAGAAGCCCTTAACCTGACTTTTTTTTCTCTGCAGGATGAATGGTTTATTGAAAAATCCAATTCTGAGCGTTTTGGTCTACCACAAACCAGAAGAGGTGGCCGAGGTGCCCTCTCAGTGGGTTTGGGTCACACACAAAGAAGCATCACAAGGCCCCTCTGTAGAGTGACTTAGAATCTGCCCTGGTTTTCCAGGCAAAACCACAGTGTGTATATCTGGGTTGCAGAATAAGGACTTATTCCCTTTTTTCCCATACTGCCAGGCAGCCTGGATTTGGGACATTGATCATGGAACCTTGCACCTTCCTTTACAAGCTCCAAACGCGGGATGTGTTACCCGGTTAGTCTCCTGGCACCCGCTGGGGTGAGTGGCAGAGCCTCCTTCTCTGAGGTGGAATCCTGCTGCGTGCTCCCAGGCACACAGCCCAGCCAGCCAGGGCCACGGAGGCCAAAGGTGCGGTCCCGTTAGCATAGGCGTTGGGAGCCAGAGCAAGCGACTTCACTTCCCTGAAAAGTGGGGATAACAGTACCTATGGCATAGAATGAAATTATACATAAGATGGCTCATAGAACAGCACCTGTGAACTCACTATTATATTACCTGTGTCATACTGGGAGAGTCACTGACCCTCTGAGCCTCGGTTTCCTCATTTGCAAAATTGGGTAATCCTGCATCTCTTGAGATGGTCTTGAACGTTCTGCGAGCTACTGTGTACAAATTGTTTAGCCCAATCCATGACCGCTAGGTGAAAACTCCATTAACAAAGGTAATTATCACTTCCTTACCTTTCCACTTCCACAGCCTCTGTCCTCATTCAGGCCTACCGTTCTCTTGCCTGGCTACCAAAAATAGCTTCTCTGGCCACCTTGATGTCTCCCTCTCTCATCCATAACTCCTCCTCCGTATAGTTGCCAGAACAGTTTTTCAGAAACCCTGTTTTTGTCACGTCCCACCCCCGCTGAAGAGCCCACGTGGCTATAAAATCAGTACACCCCAGCCTGTTACGTAAAGCTTCCCACGGCTGCCCCCTTCACCGCCGTCCTGCGTTGCCTCTTTTTCCGGCCAAGCGACCACCTTCTTCCTCACCCACTCGTGTGTCCGCTGCCTCCATGGGCTGCACGCTATCACGTGCCCTCCTCAGCTTCCCTCTCAAAAGCGTGATCACTTATTTTAACAGTTGATTGGACATTCGCTTCCCTCAGAAAGCCTTCTCTCATCACTCCTTTATGCTGCAGCCAGCACTGGTCTTGTGCAGTTTCGGGTAAGTTTCCCTGGCCGAGAATGCCACTGAGTGTGGTGGGACAGCGCCTGAGGCTTTGGAGCCTGATAGACTGGGATTCAGATCTTAGCTCTGCCACTGACTATCGGAGAGACAATGGGAACATAATTTGACCTCTTAGTGCCCTCGCTTGTAAGCTGGGAATTGGTAAAATGCGAGCAGTGTCATCATTCCCAGTTTACAAGTGAGGACACTGAGAGAGAAAAGAACTCATGAAATGCTTATGAAATAACTACATCCATCCCTTAGTATCGCATCTGGCAGTTACTTGCTTGCATATGAATTCTCTCCCCTCCATTGTTTCATATGTGCATGTTTTGTTGCTTTGCTGCACCATCAGCTCCTTAGATCCAGGGCCTGCACATTTCCTTTGAGTAACCTACTCTTCTATCAGTTAGTATATGCTAGCCAATACCATGGGAACTTACAGGCCCAAGTCTCCACAGGTTAAAACAATAGCAGGTTAGCTGTTGCTTGCCTGCATGCCCAGCATGGATTACTAGGGCAAGCTCCTCTCATTTTAGTCACCTACCAAGGTAGGCTGCTCACATTCCATTGGCCAAAGCAAGTCACATGGCCAAGTCCAACCTACAGGGGAACAGAGAGGTCAAATCCTACTGTGTATCTGGAAGGAAAGAAATTCCAGAACATTGGTATCGTCCTGATGACCCCCGTGTCCTCCAGGGGCCCACCTCAGGCCTTGCACATGGAGACGCCCGCCTGAAAGGCATCACTGCTGAGTGCAGTTCTATGCCAGGCGCGTGGGGCCTTAGTGGTCAGGTAGAGTCCTGTTCTCTGGGGGCTCATGGCTCTCTCACCGCCATCCACAACCTTTGCCAGAAACTCAGAACAAATCCACTTACCTTGAGACATAACCATTTCTCCAAGGACAGAGGACACACAAAGGAGGGAGCTTTATCCTGTCTGAAATAGTGACCAGTATTCAGGGACCCTAGTTCTCCAAAGTTCTATCATCCTTGACTCATTCATTCATTTACTCATTTACTCGACAAATACTGTATCTATTGAGACCTGCTATGTGCTAAGCACTGTCTTATTTATAACGATATAATGATAACCAAGACAGACAGGGTCCTAGCCTACTCGGATTGACAGCTGGGCAGAGAAGGCAGCAGACTGGTTGAGAATGGGCTCGAGAGTCAGACCACCCACCTGGGCTTGCATCACTTCCTAGCACCCTTGGGCAAGTTCCTAAACCTCCCTGGGCTTCAGCCTTACCACCTGTAAAGTAAGAATGATAGCCATACTTACATTATAGGGTTATTATAAAGAGCAAATGAGATAAAGGATCCAAACCAAACGTTTCACAATGGCGTTGGCAGACAGAAAGCCCTTCGTAAATATTAACCACCACTGCTATCACCATCACCATCATTATTAGTAAGCAGTATTTAGGACAAATGGCAAGATTTTGACCCAACAGGGAAGATCTTGTGTTTTCCTGTAAGACCCATATTAAAAATGGTTGTATTGCACACGAGTCCTAGAGAGCCTGTTCCATGTGCATCTGACGCACCCGTGAATGCCACCATTGCAGGCACACATCACCGCTGTTTATAACATTGTGCCGGCTCCAACTAATCCCCTGTGGTTGGCCATTTATGTGGTTTCAACTGATCCACTATTGTGGGCCTCTGAAGTCCCACTGCCTGATGCCTTTTGAACATTCAAATAGCTATTCACTATTAAAGCTCAGAACATGAAAAGAACCGCAGACTGTGAATTGAACATTTTAAAACGGGGAGAAAATGACTAATAATTCTGAAAGCCAGAATAAAGGTTTAGCAAGAAGCCCCATGAAGCATCAGACCAGTGCCTGTGTATACTTCTTTACAGCCAGATCTTGGTCATTATTCCTAGGGAAAAATATGTTCTAAGTCCTTTGGGTGCTCCCCACCCTTAGCCCCCCAGGACACTTGGCCAGGCAGTGACATGGAGGGTTTGGCAGGAGGGACAGGAGAGGCAGAGAAATACGACTGTCAATTCCCCATGTGTGCATAAAATTCAGACACTTTGGGCCTGTCTCTCCACATGTTTAGGATGGGCAAGGAAAGAAAGGGCAGTCAGTCCGGTGTCACCTGAATCAAGGAGGTAGTTATACCATAGTCAGCCCATCCCAACCTTTTGCCAAAATGTCCATCCTCCCCACCCCCCCAAAAAAAGCATACTCCATCCAAAAAGCTGGCCTAATTAAATCCTGACAGATTGCTGCTCTGTTTCACAGCTGCCTAGTAGCTGGATCTGTTTCTAAGCTCTGGCAGGAATAGGGTACATCTGGCTTCACTGAGTTATTTAATATCTTTGGCATGAGCTGAAGAATGGTAGAAATGGTAGAAAATGTGTTTTCATCTTACTGGAAGACACTGAGGAGGGAGGAAAAAGTGCCTTCTTTTCTTTTCCCCCCACTTGATTTTAAAACCATCAGAAGGGGAGGGGAAAGTGAGTTCATCTGCAGCCCGTGGAGTGTACTTTGCATGCCATTTGTAGGACAAGTTGTCAGCGTATGGTAATTCCTGTAGACTTTGAAATGGGGTGGCAGTTTAACCATATCAAATGCTTAATGAAGTGAGGCCCCATCTCATCTGTATTCATTGTGGCACTGACATTACATGCGCTAATCCTGGAACAATAAGCTCTAGAAGGAGACGCTTTCTTTCTTGGTTTGAATGAATGGAGCAGCCTGATTTCTTCCAGTTTTATCCCCTGCTTTAACCTGGAATGATGCCAGCATGTTGGGTTTTACCCTGGGGAATTCCTATCATGTGAAAAAACTGAAATCAGGTCTGTCTGCCAGCACCCGAGGTCCTAATCCGTTAAGTATTTCGAGCTAACAATGCACCTGGGGCCCTTTAGCTCCACAGATAGTCGTGTTTCTGCTAAGACCGTGCAGATATAACCGCTTCTGCCTGCATTTTTAGGGAGGAATCACTAATTCCCCATGCTGGCATGGTGTTTTACCCAGAATTCCTCACGCAATGCACGAGGCACTTGGCACGTCTTACCCTTAGCGGTCCTACACCTCCCATTCTTTAGGGTCGCTGTTACTGTGAGCCTGGGAAGGTTTCAGACGAACTGTTGTCTTTCCTTTTGATGAGCCACTTACGAGGAACCAGACCTTTGACTCGATCAAGGTATGGGATCTTGAGCCTCGCGTCCCGTTGTGGAATGTGTAACAAGAATGGCGCTGAGCCCTGTAGGTTCCTCATCCCTCTGGATTCAGGGACTTGTTTCAATGAATGAACCTTGGGGGTAGCATTTTTCTTCAGGGTCAAGCACTGCTGTCTGAAAGAAAATTTCTTTCCGGAAAACTCTGGGTTTTCATAACTCTCTCTTTCATTCTGCAGGCTCATTCCCAGGGGAGTATTTTTTTTTATTTCCCTTCCAAAAAAAAAAAAAAAAGAGATACCATTTTTAAGGTTCTAAAAAGGAATGCATGATTGATCTTTCACTAACAAATCTTTATTATGTGCCCCCATGTGCTAAGTTAAGTGCCGGATTAAAAGGGACAGTGCAACGTAGTTGTTACAGCACGGACCCAGGAGCCCAGTGGCCTGGGTGCAAATCCTGGCTTCAACCCTTAGTAGCTGTGTGAGGTTGTGCTGGGTACACAGCCTTCGTGTGTCTTGGTTTCCCCTTCAGTAAAATGGGGATGTCAACCATACTTGCCTCATTTTAAAATCCTCAGAATAGCCCCCGGCACTTAGTAAGTACTGGATCAGTGTTAGCTATCACCGCTACCTTTGCCGCTGCTGCTGTTGATATTGTTATTATTTGTCATTACTATTATTAGATGCTGGGAACAAAATTGTTCACAAAAACAAAGCAAAACAAAAGCCGCCAGGGTCCCTGTCTTTATGGGGCACAGAGTTTCCTGGGGGAGGCAGACACCATCAAAGTCCAACTATAACTGTAGTATGTGCCAGGATGGAAGAGAGAGAACTAGTTCTAGGTGAACACAAATAAGAACTGTCCTAATCAGGAAGGTCAGCAAAAGGCTTCCCTGAGGCGGGAGGGAGGGGATGATTGACCTGAGATAGAAGGAAGGGGAGGCGTTAACTCATGAAAAATAAGTCAGAAAATACAGGAAAACACCCCTCCAAAATCACCCATAATTTATCCATCCAATGATAACCACTATTAACATTTTACTATATAGGCTTCTACATCTTTTTTATGAATGAATAAACACACACACACACACACACACACACACACACGTTTTCTCATCCACAAAAATGGCGTTCTGCTCTTATAAAATGTACACAAGTCACTAAAGCGCTCTCTTTTACCTTTCTGTGTCAGCCATCAGTACTGACTTCTGTATTGCTGAGAGCCACCCTGCACCATGCAGCTCAGCTATGTACCTGCTTACCACCTTGCCCCATCCCTCCCTAGGAGGCAGGATAGACAGTTCTGCTCTGAAAGCCATTCCTCCATTACTCCCACCTGACAGCTGTCACACACGCTATGACTGGGATTCCATCTGTTTGCAAGGCTACTTTGCAGCACCACTTAAAGCCCCCACACTCTCTGGACCTTAGTCTCCTGATGTGCCGATGGTATTTAGAAGCTTTATGGCTGGCTCTGAAAACCTGACTTGGGTTTGTGATCAGCCTTTATGGGCTTACCTGTAAAGGGAGACGCTGTTTAACATTTCGAGGAAAAATGTATACATGCACACGTCACCTTATTTCTTAAACCACCGCTCATATTTGGGGAGCCAGAACTCTGAAGATTTCCTGTTAAGAAATTTGCTCCTAGAGTCATAAGAGACCCCCAAACCCTATGAGTCTCCTGGGGGATGAATTATTTGTCCTGAAATTGCTGAAGGCTCAGGTCACTAAAAGTCACCTTTAAAGAAGATCCTTTTATGGACTCAAAAAAGAAAAGAGAGAGAGAGAGAGA
>NW_017731394.1:4074553-4144790 GCF_001890085.2 Hipposideros armiger
AGAGAGAGAGAGAGAGAGAAAGAGAAATCGATGGCCTTGTGCCCCTGCCTCTTTCTCTTCCCCGCCCATCTTCCCAAAGACAGGTTGATTCATTCAATCCCTCTGTGGTACAGTGAAGACATATCTGCTTTCTGGATGAGGACCTCTGTCAGAGAGAGAGAGAGAGAGAGAGAGCATTCTGTCTCGTCCAAGTGGGGTGACAGCAGCTGCTTAGCATGTGCTAAGCCTTAGCCTTTTAATAATACCCCACCCAGCCTCCTTTGTGTCACAAAGACTTGTCTTCTCCCTCTTGACTTAGTTTTCCATGATCTTTTCCTTTGCTCTCTCACAGCTTCACCTTGAGTCAGTCTAAAATGTATAAGGTGAGTAACCAAGGTCATTCAGTAAAACTATAGAACAGTGTCTTAGCCTATTCAGGCTGTCATAACAAGATTCCATAGACTGGGCATCTTAAACAACAGACATTTATTTCTTGCAGTTCTGGAGGCTTCTACTGAGTCCAAGATCAAAGTGCAGGCCAGTCACTGGTTAGGGCTCTCTTCCTAGCCTGTAGATGGCCGCCTTGCTGTGTCTTTACATGGTGGGGAGAAAGAGAGTAAGCTGTCTGGTATCTACCTCTTGTAAGGGTGTTATTCCTATGGTGAGAGCCCCATTCTCCTCATCTCATTTAACCCTAATTACCTCCCAAAATCCCCACCTCAAATACCATCACATTGGAGGTTAGAGAATTCAATATATCAATCTGGGGAGGGGGCACAAATATTCCATCCATAACCAATAGGTTTTAGGACTTGGGTTAAAAAAAAGCATATCACCAAGAGACCATGGCTAGCAGAAGATAAAATCTGAACTGTCAAGGTGGTAAGGCGTCAGGAGGAGGATGGAGAGGTAACGTGGCATGGTGTAACGAGAATAGCAGCAGATGCCAGCTTTGCCACTTACTGGCTATGTGAACTTGAGAGACACACTTAATCTCTCTGAACTTGACTTTTCCTTCTCGGTAAAAGTGGGGCTGGTGATGCTCATGCATGGGCTTGCAGTGAGCATTCTTTGTTCAATCAGTCAGTCAAGAAGTAAGTATGGATTGGTTAATTGGTTGATTGGTTACATGGACTGTGTTAGGGGCTGAAATTAAATGACACTCATGCATGTGCCTAAAACCAAGTATAGGACAGGGCAGGCACTCAATAAATACTTCCTTCGTGGTCCCACACAGAACAGATCACAGAAACAGGATTAGTGGGAGTGAGTCAAATAAAGGAGCTAGTGATAGCCCGGTGCAGCGACAGAATGGGAAGAAGAAATATTGTGTTAACATGAAAGCGAAGCATCTTGGATGCCGTGTTGCAATTGGGTCCTAAAAATGGGTACCAGTAGAGACATTTAAGGGTAGAAATGGGATGGGGTGATAATGGAAGCCACATGCCGTCCTTCTGTGGAGATGCAGTTACCAAAGCATAAAATGATAAGCCCATTGGCAGGCCTCTCCATCCGCCATGAGTCCTATCTTTACTGCTGTATGTTATAAAAACAGAGATGTGACTCTAGGGGCATTTATGGGACTGGCCTTTTATTATAGCTTGAAGTGTCCAATCTTGCATGCAGGTTAGAAGCAATCGCATCACATTTTTAACACACATCATAAGTCTGAGTAACCATAGTGGCTGGTGGTGAGTTTTTGTTGTATGGTTGTTGAGTTGTTTTTTGTTTTTGTTTTTTTTTGGGGGGGGGTTGGGGGTATCTTTTAAATTAATTTTCAATTAAGTTTTGAAAGGAAAAAGTATAAAATTAACTAACTTGTAATTAATTTCAACAGTAATTATGCAAAAATTCTAGGCATGTGAAAGATGGGGAGCATGGAATAATTAGTTGTGGATTTTTGCACCACCATAATTACAGTGATGAATATGTATGAGGCTGTTTGGGATAGGAACGCACAGCAAGCAATTGTATTTAATTAAACTTTTAGTCGGCTTAGCTCAGGGAGCCTGCATTGTGTTTAGTCTCCTCAAACTATTAGCAAAGTGTCCCCAAACAGATAGTCCCCAGAAATATCAAGGAGACAATCCCATGTACCTTTTTTCTCAACTCCTTTTTTTAAATTTTGCAACCTGTAGCTTCCTTGGACCTTTGGCATGGTATTCATTATTGCCCAGGGTGTGGCCTGAACAATACCTTGGATTACTATTTTTAGTGCAGAGGCCACCTTGTTTTATTTCAACCTGTGTCAAAGAATTATTGTTGTTGGGCATTCCTTGGGGCATCCTTTCCTATAGTGCTGGATACAATGATTGGCTATCAAGGATATAATAATAACAGCATAATATAAGCCACTTCCTGGGTTGAGCTGTTACTGCAGGCCTCTCAATGTACTGTGCACTTGGTATGCATTATTCTCTCTCCTCCTTGCCACCGCTTGAGACTTAAGGAACTTGCCTAGAGTCACTTGCTGAGGAAGTGGCAGAGAGAGATTTGAACCCTGCTCTTTCTGATCCTGAGATCTGTCTCTTCGCCACTCCTTCACTCTCCTGTTTCTCAAAGTTGGAAAACAGGAAATCTCTTTTGAGTCCCCACTTTAGGCTGCAAGTGGAATTTATTCAACTTCCTTGTTTTTCTGAGGTTGCCCTCCTGCTACAGATAGACATGCTGGGGTCCCTAAGCCAGGAAAGCAAGGCCCCAACAAGAATCCATGAAGAATAATACAGTGGAGGTGGTGATAATGCTGGTACTTGCAGTAGCAGCAACAAATATTTATTGAGCCCTCAGACTGTTCACCAACCACTGTGCTATGTGCTTTATAATGACATGTCTGATCTTCACAAACATCTCCCCATGAGATGGCTGCTGTTATCTCCATTCTATAGAAGAGAAAAACTGAGGCTCTGGAGTTTAACTAACTTGTCAGGATTGCAAAGCTAGTAAATGGTAGAACCAGGATTCAGACGTGGGCCTGTCAGCCTGCTGAGCCTGTGATCTATACTGGACATCAGTGCATCCTCGTCTCAACCCCTTTTTAATGTCTGTTGGCAGCCACCCACCAGGTAGGAAAACATGGCCCTACAAAGGCAGGATTCAGTGTTGTCCCCTGGTGGTAAGAGCCAGAACCTGAGTTTGGAAATGTTGGAAGATTTCCCCTGGCTGCAAATGAGGTGATAATTGGATGCTTGTAAGGAACTTTCTAGAATCTCTGGAGCAAAGACTTAGCGAGTGCATCTAACTGTAATCATTGCAGGATCTTGCTTTCATTTAACACAGAGCCCTTTTCTGAAGTTCCATTTCTAAATACACAACCCTGAGAAGGCCTCTCAACCTTCATCCCTCCCTGATAGGCCATACTCTCTTAGCCAGTAACTTCTGATTTTTGAAGCGTTCTCTTTGATGTCAGTGGTTATTCTCTGGAATAGTGTGTGATTTCTGAAGCAGTTATTGCTCACTAGAAGGCCCAGGATGGGCCCTCAATTAATGCTGATTCCACGGCCCTTTCCACTTCTCATTAGGCTCGATGGCTTTATTTAAAAAAAAATCTCATCACAGACACACATATCAGACTGCCATTGGCAGAACCAGGCAGAACCTTTCGCCAAGTGAAGCAATTTCCTCATTCTGTAATTAAAGCAATTTGGGGCTGAATGTATTTATGCACAAACTTGCTGAAGTGAGACAGAAGCGATTAACAATATGCATGTCACAGGGAACTCAGAGGCTGTGGGCAGAATCGTCCTGGGTATCTCTCCATCATAAATATGGTGTTACAGGTGGGTCAGATTTCAGCCAGCTCTATATGGTATGCCAGGCACAGCATAAAGAGATGAGGAAACGGGGGCACAGAGAAAGTAATCGGTTTGCCCAAAGTCGGAGAACGAGCCAGCCAGGCGCCATTCTGGTTCAGGCCCCGTCCTCCAGTCCCTCCCAGAATGTACAGTGGGCCGAGCTCATGAGGCCTGTGCACTCCTCCAGTCATTTTTTCTTTTCTTGTTGTTGTTGGAGTTTCTTTGTTAATGGTTTCCGTTCTCCTCTGGTTCTTATATTTACGAAGTTTTCCCAATGTGTCCTTTCAGTGTTAGACATTCCCGTCTCCTGCCAGACAGCCCGTTCAGGCCACTATGTCAGCACTTGTTCTGCAGAAGTCTGAGGAAAGCTAATGGTCACAGGCTTGTGCCACCTGCCCTGTGCACCCCCAGCCCTAATGAGCAGTCCATCTCCCCCCCAACCCCCCCGACTCCACCCCTACCCCCAAGCTCCCAGCTCCTCCTCCTCCTCATTTAATAAGTAACCAGAATTCTCTGGAACTAAGATTGATATTTTCCAAGTTCAGCTGGGGCTCAAGACTAATGTTCCATTCAGCTTGGTTTTGCCTTATTCTTCTAACAAAACTTAAGAATTTAGGATCAGTTCAGGCAACAAAACCCTGGTCCCTTCTGTGTCTCCATGGACATGGAGGTCCCTGCCGTCAGCTGGGCTCACCCCACTGTTGACTCATCAGTGTGAGAGGCCAGGAAGCTCGCAGCTCGTCTCTGCATAGTGAAACCCCAGGGACCTTTTTCTCCAGTGCCTCTGTTTCTCCTCTCTGCTTCTGCAAAAGTGACTTTCAAAAAGGCGGACAGTCACAGGATTCACAGAGCTAGCCCTGTGATTGTTTTGGCCCCAATGGTGCCCACATTGAAAGGCTGTTTACACAGCATCTTTTATATACAAAGAGAGCCAAGGACGACAGAAATGCCACAAATGACAGTATCTTTCCCATAGGACTTGGGGTTGAAGGGTCTTCTACACCAGGGGAAGCAGGAAGGTTGGCATCATCTCCAGTTGTTCCCTCAAAGTCTTTATAGACCAAAGGGGGTTAACTGCTTATTTATCTGCCGTCAGAAAAAGTGCTTCGGAATAGCTCCCGCTTAGGTCTGTATTGTTGAGACCGAAGGGGGAGTTTGTAATCATGAGTGATTATGAGTTTTCCTCCTCTAAAGCCAGTAAAAAAAATACAATTAGCTGAGTCTCCCTTTATCTCCCTTATTTGTGTGTTCAATTAATGCAATTGGACATAGAGACCATTGCAAGAGAAGCATTGCCGGGAATGATAGGGAGACCAGCAAACTCTCAGAAATGAGGAGAATATTAATTGACACAAATCTTGTCGAAACTCCTGCCTAGCAGTTTCTGCCCCTTGAGTGTTCAGTGGAGATTTAAGGTCAGTATTAACACCAGTGTCTCTTTGTTGCCCTGGGTGGAGGCATCACCAGAAGAAGTATTTGGTGTAGAAGAACAACAGAATCAAGCTAAAGACCCTCAACTTTTGATCAGGAATTATTGCTTATTTCCTGTAAATGTGGAGATTCTAACATTGGGGAGGAAGATCATAGGGAATCCAGAAAATTAAATCTTTGTTAGAGAAGGGAATATTCATTCATGAAATATTGAGTGGTGATGATAATAATAATGCCTATAATAGCTAATACCGTGTGTGGTAAGCGCATGACAGCCGCTAAATCTTAAACCCATAATTTCAGGCTTATTATTACTTACTGCTTGTACATATATGGTCGAATACCTAATATATGTGTGTAAGGCTGAACTTAGTGCTCGGGCATGAGAGGGACAGAGTATAAACATGACTGAAATGGGAATTCAGTCCTCAAGAAATTGAAGGTTTTCTTTACAGGAAACTACCTGGATCAGTAATTCGTCAACAAGAGAGGGAGTAAGAAGAGACATGAGGTGGGTCAGGTGAGGCATGGTGGAAGGCTGCGGCAGAGAAAACGTACTTCTAGTTGGGGAGCTAGGAGGAAGAAGTCAGGGAGAAAGTGCCCATTTGAGTCAGGATGTGCACAGGAAGTCATATTGGGAAGGACAGAGCACGCCCAGTGAGCAGCAGGCCTAGGAAGGAAGGACTTCTAGAAAGATTTACCTGTAGTTTTCTGTAACTAAGAAGCCTGCTCTCCACTCCCAGCTCTCCTAAGACATGAGTTGGTTTTGCCCTTTGTGCAGAGTAGCTCTGGCTCGAGGTCTCTCATGAGATTCCAGTGATGCTGTTGGCTGGGACTGTGGTCCCATGAAGGCTGAGGGAAGATCTGCTGTGGGGCTCACCACATAGATGTTGGCAGGATCCAGTTCCTTGTGGGCTGCTGGAATGAGGCCTCAGCTCCTCATGGCCTGGCTGGAGGCTGGAGTCTTCCCTCAATTCCTTGCCACAAGGACTTCTCCGCAGGGCAGCTCTCAACATGGCCCTCAAAGCAGCAGCAGAGAGAGAGAGAGAGAGAGAGAGAGAGAGAGAGAGAGAGAGACAGGGAGAGGAAGAGGGAGAGAACAAGCAACTAAGAACAGAAGCCACAGCCTTGTTATGACCTAGTATAGGACGTGACCACGTATCATTTCTGCCATAGCATAGCCTGTCCTTTAGAAGTGAGAAAATAAGTACAGCCCGGACTCACAGGGAAGAGATCATGCAAGAGCATGAATTCCAGGAATCCTTTGGATCCCAAGAATCGGAGGAGGCCTTGCCAGAGGCCGCCCGCCACACTTGGCCAGTGGGAAGGGGCAGCAGGACCTGGGGTCAGAAAACAAGAGGGCAACTCAGGGAAGGCCTCGAAGTATTTGTAAAGACCATAGGTTTTACTTTAACAATTGCTGAAGTGTGAAACGACCCACCTACAAGGATGTTTTATTGTAAATAATTATAATAGGAAAAGATTGGAAATCGATCCTAATTGCCCATCAAGTGGATTCCGGTTGAATAAGTGACAGCACTTCTCTACAAATGGCACACTGTGCAGCTATTTATTAAAAAGAATTGATGTCAGGCTTGGGGCTGGAAATACAAGATGAGCCTGAAGCATCCTCTGCCAGAAAGTAAGCAAGTAGTCCAAAAAACAAACCAACAAAATCATAGGGATGTGTCAAAAGGTTATAGGAGCCAACTAGAAAGAGCTCCCATGGCCAAAGTTGGAACAACTTGAGCAACAAATTAAATAATAATAGTATTGGATTATAGCTCAGAGAGTAAAATAAATATTCATGAGTCCATCTGATGTAAATAAAATAACTGAATAACTAAATAAATGGGAGGACGGGGCAGCTCTTTGTTACAGAAAAATTCCAACTAATGAATGTAGAAGGAACGAGAGATATAAAAAATCATCATTAGAACTGCACAGTAGTAATTACTGCAGGCAAGATCTATGAATGCTGAAATTAGTGGGGACACGTTTAAGCAGAAACAGGATATTTGCATAGTTTCAAAGGACCTCCTCCAAGATATTGATTAGTTACAGAGGGAAAAATAGTACCTACACAGTGTCAAACCTCGGCAGGTCCCACCTTAAACTAACCAAGTGATCATGGTTGATTCACATCATCAGTAAATGCACATCGGGCATCCCAATAGGACACAACTGATAGGACGCCTCTGTGATACTCTTCTCAATAATATACATCCTTTCTTTCATGGTGAAACTACATAAAAAAACCCCAAACTGAGTGGCATTCTCCAAAATAACTGCTCAGTCCTCTTCAAAAGTGTCAAGGTCAGGAGAGGCTGAGAACCTGTCACAGATTAGACAAGACAAATGCAATGTGGCATCCTGGACTGGATGCTACGACAGAAAAAAGGACATTAGTGCGAAAAACTGGCAAAATCTGAACAAATTCTGTAATTGAGTTCATATAATTGTTCCAAGGATAATTCTTAGTTTTGACAGTAATTCAATTTATTTTTTGAAAAAGGAGAACCCGGCATGTAGTAAGTACAGGATAGATATTTATTAAGTAGGCAAAATGGGACATGGTTTAGAAAAATTAATGTGTTGATGTGGTTCATTAAGTGAAAAAAATTTTAAATTACCATGTGTGTTAAAAATAGTAAATTCTTGCTAATATATGCCTGGATGATTTCTGGAAGCCTACACAAAAAGAAACCAGTACCAGTGGTTGCCTCTGGGGGGCGGGGAATGTGGTGGCTAAAAGACAGATATGGGAAACAGACTTACTTCTGCAAATCCTTTCTTACCTTTTGAGTGTTGAACCATACATATAGTTCCAATTCAAAATACGTTTTTTAAAAATCTAAGCAGCCATTGGAGCTCAGATTTTCGGGGTTCCCTGTCTATTCCCTAATAACTCTTGCTCCATATCAGTGACCCAGAATCTCCTGGCACCTCGCTTGCCCTTAGTAGATGCCCAGTAAATGGTTAATGGCTGAGCGAGTGTTGTCTGCTGTCGGCCCTTCACAGAATTCATCTTTGTATCACATCGATCCATGTGGGTCCTCTTACTGCTCTTCCTAAGGAGGCCAGCTTGGGCCCTCTGTCAGTGACAGAAAGATTATATTTCTTCACTTGCTTGTTTTAACACAGCCCCATTAATGTTTAAAAATGCTTGCCTGAGCTCTCCAGCCTGTGCTCAGTGTCTGGAGAGCTTTTGACAGGGATACGTGGATTCTAAAATGGCCCTGGGGAGAGGTGGTGATTATTTCCTCTTTAAAGAATCGAGCAGGTAACCTTGAATCCTTCACTGCCCCAGACCCTGTAGTTATTCATCTATTATGGAATAGCCAGGTTCGGTGATCTGCCGCCCAGGAGACCCTCTGCTGTTAGAATGAAACCCCCAGCGCGAGAACATTAAAACCTCCACCAAGCCTTCATTTCAGGAGCATCAACAGGAGACCTCCGGGCACCTCACAGGTGGATCACACAGCCGGGCAACATCGCCCAGCCACCCAGGGAGGTGGTGGTGACAGAGAGCAGGCAGATTTTTTAACCACTCAGGTATTCCATATCCAAGAATAAGACCAAGTTTCCCATTTCCTGTAGGAACATTTCAGTCGCTCACTTCTACAGACAACAAAAAGCAAGAGCCATTGGAAGTAAGGCCGGAGGGGTGTGGTGTGCTGGATTTCTTCCTTGACTTCTTGATTTGGCCATTTACTCTGTAGTGGTTATTATCACCTTATCATGATTGGCACATTTTGGTTATTAGAGGAACTCCCCAAAGAGGCTGTACACTGGGTAAAAGCAGCCAGTATACCTCTAGCTCATTGCTTATTACAATGCCTGCACAAGGAATCAAAAATTAGACCTGTGTAGGCCAGACAGTCAATGTTTTAGGCTTTGTGGGCCGTAGAGTCTCTTGTTAGAACCATGCAACTCGCCCATTGTATCATGAAAGCAGATGTATATAATACATGAATGAATGGCCAAGGCAGTGTTCCAATAAAACTTTATTTATAAAAATGGGCAGAGGCCCAGATGTCACTGGCCCCTGGGCTAAGCATGGAGTACTAGAAGACAAATGGTGCAAGATACGGTAAAAGAGTCAAAGGCCAGATCAGAGAGGCCTGTCTAGGCCATTGTTAGGAGGTTGGGTTTTTTTAGTCTAATGAGCAACCATCTTATTGACCTCCTAAAAAGTTTTCCGGTGGTTGTGCAGGAAATGGATTGGAGAAGAGCAAGACTGGAAATTGAGAGACCAGCTAGGAAGTGCATGTGGTAATCCATGCAACAGATGATGGTAACTGGTTCCAAAATTTGGAAGCAGAATTAGCAGGCCCCGCCCCCTGGACATGAGCTGGACACGAATGATGAAAAGGACAAGCAGGGACCAGAGCTGATACTGGGACTTCATCATCTAGGGTGGCTGGGGATGCCATTGTGGGGTCGTAATTGATATTTGATGATGATGTTTGTTTTCTCAGCCCCCACAAATGAGATTTTATTTGAAGTGACAACAGCACCCCTGAGGGAGATCTTTCCTCTCCCCGATTGTCAGGGTTAGCTTTTCCTGGCGATGCTATTTGTGTATGATTATACAGCACGCACACACTGATGACAGCATTGCTGCTCCCCGCATCCCACTTGAGTTAGCAGTATTCACTCCAGCTGCTGACGCTGCAGGCTCCATAAACCATTGTATTGTAACTCACCAAGCCTTATTACCAAACCAGAAGCCAACTGACCATTGAGTTCAAAGGATGCCTGCTAAGCATTTAATTTCGCCGCTTCCCCCATACTACTCCAGGTAAATGGACACAGTAAGCAATAGAAATAGTAATTCTGTACAGCCCTCCTTAGTCAGCCAGTTTCAGGAGTGTATTCATTCTCAGCATGTTGCCTGCAAGAATAGCCCAGGATGCAGGAGCCTGGGTTGGCTGAAGCCACTCTTTGCACAGGAGAGAGGTGCACTGGAGACCTCCCCTTTGATGGTTAGAATGAATGGAACATGGATCCCAGTACCTGAGCTCATTACCAAGCTGCATACCCCTCTTCTGTGGGCTCACTTTGGCGTTAGCCTTTTGTGGCCTGCAATAGGAGTGGTAGCGAAGAACTGCCTCCTACCCCACCCCCCACCCCCACCATTGCACCCTTCTGCTGACGGTTTTTTTAGGCCATTACACAATTGAGCAGAGTTCTAACAAGGCCACCCAGGCCCTAGCTCCCAATTACCCTCATCATGGAGTTTTGCAGGCAACCTGAATTCCTATTTAAAAATGCCCTTTTCTTCCTTAACTAGCCAATTAAGTTTCTTACCCTCCAGCCAATTCTGTAACTGCCCTGGGCCTGTGTCTTAGCAAAGAGGCCATTTGCCACCCAACTCCCTGGGTTATCACTGGCGCCCGTCCTCATCAGAGGCTGAGCTCAAGCTCTGAGGGCACAGCAGCTCCTTGCCGGCCTCAGAGAGCCCTGGGAATCACTAGAGGCTTTCCTGCATACCAACATGCTGTCCCCGTTGTCAGTCATGGGCCACAGGTAACAGTTGGCTGTCTCATTAGCACTTGTTGAAAATGCAGGGCCTTTCACGGATACTTCCTGCCCCCTTTTCCCAAGGGTTACGCACAGGGAGGGTGACAAGAACCTCTTTGGTCTTTTGGAATAAGAACAACTGAGAATTCCCAGGGAGATGTCTGCCTCATTCTGTCTTAGAGTTTTCTCATCTCTTACTCCTCTCATTTTGAATTTAATCTCCTAGCTCTAGATGGTCCTAGAGTCCTAGTTCCCTCCTGGCAGATGGGTTCCCTCTCTGATTTTCCTCTGGCTGGGGCCTCAATGCCTCCTGCTGTGGCCCGGCTGATGCTGGGCAGGCTAACAGCGTAGATTTTCCCATCACCCTCCTTTCGGTTCATTTTAGAAACGTGAGTTGCCATGGTAATGGTTCAGTGGGGGTTTCATGGTTCTCTTTCGATTCAGTCATTTGCTGGTCTGCCCTTTAAATGAAATTTTTCAGTCTGCATCTAAACTGGGACAGGAGATGAGCTTGGAATGGGATCCCCAAAGGCGCTGCAGCCCCACGGCATGTTTCTTTAAACAGGAAAGTCAAGGTGGAGGCGCTATGCCCTTGATGTAGAGCGGCCAGGACAGTGTCTATGACAGGCTGCAGGAGTGGTGGAGGTCACCCAGGGGCATGCTGGAGAGAAGCCCACCCAGGGCCTCGCCCACCCCTAAGCTTCGCCAAGGTCAGGTCTCTGCCGTTTGTTTCCCAGAATCCCCAGCACTGAGCACAGGGCCCGACCTGCGATCGGGGTTCCAGTGGTGGGTGAAGAATGTGTCCCCAGCCAGAGTTCTCTCTTTAATTTCTCAGCACAACCCTTAGAAGGCCACGGTCTCCATGTCCCTGAAATCCCGCCTGTTCTTTCTGCCTCCCTCCGGGCAGCACTCCCTCTTGTCTGCCAGTCAGCACTCACACAGCCCTTTTTAACCGGGTGTGAGGGACGTCTTCACACAGTCCCAGAAGCAAGCTCACCTTTGTTTCACTCAGCTCAGATTTGAAAGAATAGTCTTTAATGTTCATATCAGCTCTGAGGTGGGTATGTTATTAACCCCAACTTTACAGATGTGGTTTAGAAAAGGACAGTAAATGGGCCAAAGTCACTCAGGTGGTCAAAACCATAACTCTAAGCCTGTCAGTCCGACTCCGGTCGCCAACTAACCACCCTGCGCGCTGCTTCTTTGTAATTGCATAGACATTTCCTCATTTGTACTTACATCTTACTTTCCTGTGTGCACAGACGGGCACATGATGGTATTAGCAGCTATTTCTGCAGACCTACCGCGCCATGACAGGGAGTCACCTACGTTAGCGCTAAGCCTCACAGCCACCCAACAAGGTGGTGTTTTTGTCCCTACTTGGCAAATGAGGAAACTGAGCGTTAGACTTGCCCAGCGTGTCACAGGGACGCAAGCAGAAATGGGAGTTGGGCCAGACCTGGGGACGTGGGCTGGCTCGTCAGTGAGAGACTGAATGTACAGACGGGCAGTGGCCACCCCATGTATGAAAGCAGAATGCTGACCTGCAACCTGCGGCAGCCAGCCCAGGAAGCCAGCCCCGTTATCTGCAGTAACCAGCCAGGAGGCCACACAATAGCCACTTAACAAGGGGCCGAAAACATCCAAGACTTGATTAAGAACTGACAGCTTCCCTCATTTTTATCCCCATTTCCAGCTTAGGACCAAGCGGAGAAATCCAAATGTGCTCCCCTAACCAGTCACCTAGGATGCCCCCACTTCTAGTTAGGCCCCCGTCCAGTTTCCCCGTGCCAACGGCCCCCAGTCAGGACATGCCTGAAGCTGTCCCTTTTTCCCACTATGAAGCCTTCCCGTCCTCTGCCTGCCTTTGAATCTGTGCCAAAACGCATGTGACGGTGTCTGACTCCCTTGCGACAGCAAGCTCTGAATAAATAGCCTTTGATTTGCTCATTGGGTGGGTGTTGGCTTATTTCCACAGCAGGGTGCAGTGGCATGGGTGCCAGCTCTGAAGGAAGGTGTTTCGGTGAGTGTGGTGGTGAGGTGGCCGTGCTGTGCCGGTCAGCATTGGGCCAGGCAGGCAGCAGCAGTCCTCCTAAGCCACCCCGTCTCCAGTGTGTCCTCAAACGTGTGGTCTAAAGCAAGATGTCATTAAGGGTGTAGCAGAGGGAAGGATTGTGTGACAAGAGCACAGACAGGAACCATCTCATTCCAACAGAGGGCAGAGTGGAGAGCTTCATGTAAGTGGTAGCAAAGGCTGGGAGGATGGTAGGACTTGCCAGGCGAGATGGGGAAGGGGAGCAGAAGTCGTCGGAGAGGAGCAGGGAGCCCTGCACTGCATGCCCTCACTCAGCCATCTCCAGCCAGTCTCCACGCCTCTCCTTCCCGCAGGCACTGCTGACCGTCACGGGCCGCATCTGCTGGCCTCTTACCATCTGGCTTCCGGTGGGTTTGGTCAGTAGCAGGAGGTTGCATGTGTGGAAAGAGAAAGTCAGGATATTTGTTCCCCCAGCTCCCTTTCTGCAGGGTCACAGGTTGGCAGTGGCCGCATTCGGCCACCAAAGGCCTCAGCTCCTGTCGAGACTCTCAGGTCTGACTCAATTCTAGAAACCCCACTTCACCCCTCAGGCCTGAGGCTTGCAACGGCTTCCCACTGTCCCCTCATTAAACGCTTTCAGCCTCCCTTTTTAAACCAGGAGGCTGTGGGAAATGGGTTATATTACCCCCATCTAATTTGTGAGAAGGAAGGTTCTAGAAGGATGGGACAGTGTTTTTTTGTACAACAAACATTGTCTTCTCTACAATCCCGAGCTCAGCCAGCTGCCCATCAGTAATAATGGGACTATTTCAGCCACGGGGGTGTTTTCCCATCCCCCAGAGCAAATCGCCTCAACAGACTTGTTCAGTGGGACCTGTCCTCATATCATGTGTTATCTCTGGGTGTTGGTCGGACAGACCTGCGCTCAAGGGTCAGCTCTGTCACCTCCTGACTGTATGACCTGGGACATGTGACTTTACTTCTCTGAGACTTATTTTTCTCACCTGTGAGGCTAACTGAGGTCACAGCCATAAAGCACTTGGCATATGAGAAAGGCACCGGGTCTCACGTGAAAGATGCATGTGCTTCTGGCAGGAGTACAACATGCTGAGACCGAGACTTACAGAGCCAGAGTTAGAGACCCTCTGCTCACTTCCCCCCAACAATATTTATGGAGCACCATTTCAGGTATTGGGGTGCAGCAATGTGTGAGCAGAACCTGGCTCTGCTCAGAGTTACTTTCCAGTAGGAAAGAGATGATTCCATACAAATGTGAACGGTGACAGGCAGTGACAACTACTGTGACGATAGATAAGGCCAGGGTAGGAGATGGAGAGGGATTGCGGTGGCCCAGGAAGTCCTCCCACTAACTGACCTAGGAGCAGAGACCTGAGTGGAATAGGGTGTGAGTGATAACAGACATCTGGGCAGAGGGCACAGCATGGGCAAAGGCCCTGGGGCAGGTGCCTGCTTGGAGTGTCCTAAAACCATAGCAAGGAGACAGGTTAGCCTGCAGCAGGGGCAGGAGTGGAGTCATTGTTCTAACAGGCAAGATGACTTAGGGTCCAGGAGGCCATGGCGAGGACTTTGGACTTTATACTGAATATGGGAGAAGCCACTGGAGCGTTTTGAGCAGAGGAGTGATGTGATGAAGGGATTTAGGTTTTAGAAGAAGGCGCACCCTGCTGCTAAGGGCAGAGACTGTGGAGAGCAAGTGGGGCAAAGCGGAGAAGGCCTTGGGCTGGGCCGAGGGCGGCCGTAGTGGGGGGTATGAAACATGGACACCAAAGATGGAATCCGCTGGTGTGCAGAGTCCTGACTGGGATCAGAGGTCTTGTGCTCCCCTTTGGGGAGTCCTTGTCCTGCCAGCACTGGGACCAGCACACAAGACCCCACTGTGTGCAAAACAAATAGCTCTTCTGTCCGGGGTGCCAGCCCAAGTTGTGTGAAGATTTTTCTGAAATCTCCAGAAGCCATGAACTTGTTCATGAGCAATAAAGCTCCCCCTTGGGAGTTCCACTCGCAGTGCTTCTGTTATCAGCCCTTTTCCCTAAATTATTCAGAGAGTTGTCTGCATTCAGAAGCTCCAAGTGTGCACACTCAGCATTTCCCCGGATAATAACATTTAACGGGCAGACGTGGCACCGATGCACTGATTATGCAGTGACCGTGACGAACTCGCAGATGTGGAGAGCAGACCCAGGGCCGCCTTGGGCTCCTTGTACATTTGAACAGGATCAGCTCCTGCCTGCTCGGTCTTGTCAGGTGTCAAGATGGCAGGGTGTCCCACCCAGCCTTCCCAGTGGACAGAATCTCTTATTTCACACTCAGGCACTGCTGCACATTTGGAGTCTCCGGGTGGTTGGTAGGCTTCTGTCAACAATGGTGATGCTGAGCCTTAACTGGGAGTGAGTGACCTGGAGTGCTGCAAGGCGGTGGGGGGGGGGGGGGTACGGCAGTTGCTTCTGTCTCTTAACTTGGCAGCCACAGCTGCAGAGCTTCCTCTGACAGTATGAACAAGAGAGCCAGGGATGCCCCTGTCTGATTTGTGAAAAGACACCTTCCAGAATGTTGGGAATGTGCTTCCTTGGAACATGATGTGTGTTCTGTCCATCTCAGCAGAGCACCAAGGCTGATGAAATAGCCACATCCTCTCATGAAGCGTCACAATGTCCATTTACCTAGTAAAGGCTCTGAAAAGTCCTGTAATAATAGCTACTAATAATAACCAGGGTTTGTTGAGTATTTGCTGTGTGCCTGACACACAGTAAACTGTTTTAAAAATGTATTTTCTCTTCTTATCCATCAAACAACCCTATGACGTGGATTCTACTATTATCCTGTTTCACTGATGAGGGTTTTGAGGCACTGAGAAGTAAAGTAACTTGTCTTAGGTCATATAGCTAGTAAGTGACAGAGCCAAGGATTGAATCTCGACAGTTTGGTTCCAGAGCCTGCACTTAACAGCTATGAAGAAAGTGGTTTAATTTGTGCGTTTTTCTCACGCTGACTCGGCAGTCTTTTTCATGATACACCTTATATTGATAAGAGTCTAAGATTGAGACCACATTAGAGTTATTGGAAGAAAGGACCCCATTGCAAGAGCGATAAGGTGGGGTAACAAATGGACAGAAGCGGGAAAGGGTAGAGCGGAGGGCTTAGAGAACTACCCGGGACGGTGTGATGGTTTCTGGCATCAGATGCCTGAGCACAAATACGAGTTGTACTGCTTCTTTGCTCTGTGACCTTCAGTAAGTTACTTAACCTCTCTGGGCTTCCGTTTCCCCATCTATAAAATAGAGTTGTTGTAAGAATGAAGTGAAGTCATGCATCTAGGATGGAAATTAGCAGCAAGAGGTCCAGTCTTCACACCTAAGCTCAGGGTTACCCTCATCTTCTTATTCAGTGTTTGACGGTCTATAAATGACAAGATTGTGAATTTATCATGTTTCAAAGTTGGTTTACAGATATTAAAAAAAAAATCTTCTTGTGGAGTACCTATTGTACTTACAAGGTTGCGTTTGGCCCTGGCTAGGGTTCTAAGGAGAGAGCCTGGCCCTTGTCCTTCAGGAGCTCCTCTTAATGGTGAGAGACGTATGAAAAATGAAAGAAAGTCATGGGTTAAGAGTAGGGGTTCTGGAACCAGACTGCCTGGGTTCCTCCCGGTTCCTCCACTCGCTAGCTCTCATAATAGCTATTAATAGTAACTGAGGTGCATGGAGACCTTGGGCAGGTTCCTTAACCTCTCTGTGCTCCCATTTCATCATCTGCAAAATGGTCGTCTTAGGATGGTGGATTTATTTCCTAGGGCTGCCTTACAAATGACCACCAACTTAGTGGCTTAAAACAACAGAAATGTATTCTCTCACAGTTCTGGAAACCAGAAGTCTGAAATCCAAGTACTGGCAGGGTTGATTTTCTGTGAGGGCCTCTGAGGGACAGTCTGTCCCATGCCTCTCTCCTGGCGTCTGCTGGCTGCCAGCATCTTGGCATTCTTTGGCTTGGGGGCTGCATGCCTCCAGCCCCTACCTTCATCTTCACGTGTCCTTCTCCCGTGTCCGCTTCTATGTCTCCTCCTTTTTCGTCTCTCTTAAGGACACCCATCTTTGGATTTAGAGCCCACCCTAATTCAGGATGTGCTTGTCTCGAGATCTTTACCTTAATTATATCTACAGAGATCTTTATTCCAAATAAGTTCACATTCTGAAGTTCCTAGTGGATTTATCTTTTTTGGGGGGACACCATTCACCTTATTACAGATGGTGTAAGGGTTATAAAATCAGAGGTAACATGTGGAAACACGTAACATATGGCTGATAGGTGAGAGCTGCGATGATCATTATGATGATATTATTTTACTCTTTGTTTCTGAGTTAAGGAAATATGGGTGGTGGTGATGGTTGTTAGTATTATGTGTATTATTATTTCAAATCGGGGCAAATAGTGTTCCATCCTCCACCTCTGGCCTTCTCTGCCCACACCCTCCGGGGGCTGGTGCCAGGAAGCCCAGGCAGGGGTGACTGCAGTATCTGAATGCCAGGAAGGTGAGGGGAGCCATTGAGGGTCCTTGATCAGAAGATTTTTACAAGAATTCCACAGCGACTCAGAGCTGGTTACTGTTCAAACTGAGGGGAGTCTCACAGGATTAGAGGACAAAGAGGCTAAAGATGGTAAGACCCACAAGGAGGCTTCTCTTCCCACCTGGGCCTTGATGTTGCCATGCAGGAGGCCAGAAGCAGAGACTAGAGAAATACCACACAGCAGTAACTGACCACACTAGTAGCTCCGTGTGGACAGACCAAAGGAGAGAGTTCAAGTAAATCCCGAGCGTTCGAACCCAGAGTCCAGGTGGCCAGGGAAACACCCACCCTTTAGGAGACTGTCCTAAGACGTCATTGTATCAGGGACCACAGATCACTAATGTATTCAGCATCTGTGTTCGGCACTGACTCTAAAACGGTGGACAGAGCAAGCCTGGCCCGCTCCTCATGGCTCTGGACAGTCTGGATGGTCTGCCTGAATGTCGTAGTGTTGTTTTTAATAGTGCAAAGGAAAAAAAAAATAAAAGGAAGGAAGGAACCTAAATGTATACCAGTACAGGGTCTCAACGGATAAGTAAATCGTAATGTATCTAGATAAGTAAATTGTAATGTATCTATATGCTGGGATACTACACTGCTAACCCTTAACAACCATTAAGGGTGGGCGAGGAAAGATGTCCCTTTGCAGAAATATCTGTAGAGCATGCAGAACAGCATGTGGGTGTCCGTGCACAGAGACTTGTTGTTGGGAGGATCTACATATGCCGTGAGTCAGCAAATAAGGCCAGTGGGCGATTCCAACCTGCTGCCTGTTTTTGTAAATGAAGTTTGATTGGGACATAAAACCCTCGTTCACCAGCGTATTGTTTGTAACTGCTTTTGCGCTATAAAGGCAGAGTTGAATAGTTGTGACTGAGATCGTACGGCCCACAAAGCATAAAATATTTACTGTCTGGCTCTTGACGGAAGACATTTGCCAATACCTGGTCTACACCAAACTGAATGGTGTTTCTCTAGTGGAATTCTAGTGGGTTTATGGGGGAAATTTTTTCTGTCTCGATCATTTCTATAGTACTTTAATTTTAATAAATAACATGGGTTTTTATAATCAGAAATAAAGTTCTATTTATGCAGACTCACACTACCTGATTTTGAGACTTACTGTAAAGCTGTAGTTATCAATATACTTATTGGCATAAGAATTGGTATATAGCTCAGTCAGACAGAATAGAGAATCTAGAAATAACCCAGACCTGTCTGGTCAATTGATTTTCAACAAAAGTGCCAAGGTAATTCAATAGGAGAGGGTAGGCTTTTCAACAAATGGTGCTGGAACAGTTGGCTATCCAAAGGGAGGGAAAAAAGAACATTGAACTTGACCTTGTACCATAAACAAAAATTAACTTGCAGTGGATCATAGATGTAAATGGAAGAGCTAACGCTATAAAGCTTCTTCTAGGCAACGATTTCTTGGATGGAATACAAAAGGCACAAAATGTAAGAGAAATAATACAATGGACTTCATAAAAAAAATTTTAAAACAACTTATCTTCAGAAAGACACTGTAACGTAGATAAAATGACAAGCCAAAGACCAGGAGAAAAAAATGGCAAAACACATTTCTGGAAAAGGACTTGTATCCCAGAAGATCTAATGGACTCTTCCTACTCAGTAATAAGTAGTGAGACAAACCCATTTAAAAATGGGCAAGAGATTTAAATAGACACTGCACCAAAGATACGCAGATGGCAAATTGACACATGAACAATGCTTAACATCATTGGCCTTTGGGAAATGCAACTTAAAACCTCAGTGACGCCATTACACACAATAGAAGGCTAACATTAAAAAGACTGACCACATGAGGTGCTGGTGAGGCTGCAGAGCACCTAGTGGGCTGGTGAAATGGTGTGGCCACCTTGGAGAACAGTGTGACAGCTTCTTATAAAGTTAAATACACACTTTCCATACGACCCAGCAGCCTTACCCCTAAGCATATACTCAAGAAATATGAAAATACAGATTAGCGCAAAGATCTGTAGTCCTGAAACTGGAAACAGCCCAATTCCGTCCCTCACTAGTGAATGGATAAGCAATTGTAGTACATCCTTACAATGGACTACTACTCGGCAATCTAAAGGGATGAAACAGTAATGCTCGCAGAAACACGGATGAATTTCCAAAGCATTTTGCCAAGGGAGAGAAGCTATTAATACATACCATACGATTCCACTTACATAACTTGCAGTGGTTTCCCGTGGCTGTGAATGGGGGGGGGGGCTGACTGCCAAGGAGCGCAGGGGAGCTTGTGGGGAGGGGATGGGAAGGTTTTGTATCTTGTTTGTGGCGGTGGTTATGCAACCATTTCATTGTGTTAAAACTCATCCAATTATACCTCTTAAAGGGATAAGTTTTATTGTGTGCAAACTGTAACTCAATAAACCTGACTTGAAACTTAAAAAAGAATTGTTTTTTTAAAGGCACACAGGTGTCGATTTTTCAGAGGAAGGATGAGGAGTAAGTTTGAACGGGGCAGTGAACATTCCAGAACAGGAATTCTGGACTCCAGAAGTCAGGCTGGCGGCTTTGGAGCCATCCTCAGGGAGTGGGGAGTCATTCCGGGGTCTCGAGTGAGTGAGTGGCAGTGGGGTATGAACCCCAAGGAACACTCACATCACAGGGAAAGAAGGAAAGAAAAATAATTTAAAAATCACAAACAAACAATAAAGAAATGCACTGGCATCCTAGGCAATGCCAAAGGAAGAGGATAACGTGCATATTTTTAGTAGAAAATACAGTACAAATACGTAGCGCAAAATATAAGAGTGAACAATGAAAAGTAAGTCTGTCCCTTGCCTCTGTTCCTCTTCCTAGAAGGTATCGGTGATACCAGTTCTGTGTGTCCTTCTAGAAATAGTCTGTGCATTCTCAACTGAACTTTGCTTTCTTCTTTTTTTTTTTTTTAATTATCATGATATCTTTCAGGTTGTTCCATCAGTATATGTAGAGCGGCCCTAACTTTTTAAATAGGTGTGATGGTGCATGGATACAGTGTAATTTAATTAGCCAGGCTTGCAATTGATAGACCTTAAGAGCTTTTCTGATAAGTTTGCTATTATGAACAACACTTCAACAAATATTTGTATAAGGGGTTATTTCTCCTTTGTGTGAGTCTATTTATTAGATCCCTCAGAGTGGAACGTCTATGTCAGAGGATATGTACATTTTTTATTTTGATAAGTATTATTAATCCTGTCGCCAAACTGAGTTATACCAGTTGACCCTCCGCACCAGCCATGCATGAATAACTATGCCTGTATTCCCCAGGCCTGGCCAGCAAAATGTGCAATCTGACTTTGCTTTTGCCAATTTAATATGGCGGGGGGGGGGCAGGTTTCTTGTAGGAAATTTAATTTGCATTTGGAGGAAGGAATTTCTGAGAAGCAAAGGGAACACCAAGTCACAAGTGCCACCTGCTTTAGTCCCTCCCATCAATCCAGACAGCGCCTCTGTGAATTTTTAAAAGCCATCCTTCTTCAAGACATTTGACTGTCATCTGCTAGAAAACTGTTGTGATAACTACACAGATAACAAATCTGTGATGACTCTGAGGAGAACAGTGCCCCTGGAGCTGTGCAAAACACAGCCCACTCCCCACAGGCGGCAGCGGGCGCTAGCCTCAGATACAGAACAGGAATTCAGGCTGTGTGACGGTAGAGCGTGAGGGCATTATCTTGAGGGACAGCCAGATGAAATGGAAACTTCATTATCCAAGGATTATGCATTTGGAGCTCAGGTCCCAGGCAACCCTGATATTAGTAATTTGGCCAGGGGGCTCATTAAGCTCTGAAGAAAAGCGAGTCTAGTTAATGAATTAATACAAGATGACATTTTACACACAGAGCAAAAATGAGACCCGGCACCACTGAGTTATGTAACATCATAATTTCTCGGGCGAATGCGATTGCTGCTCCTCGCCTGCCAAAGTGGGCAGACCTGGAGAGAGCCTGCTTTCAGAGCCATAACTGAGATTAAGATCCAGAAGCATTTCACATTCCATCCGTTTTTAAGGAGCTCCCTCTTGTATTCTTAAAACCACAAGTGGTAACGCAGAAATCAGTGTTTTAACATCTCTGGACCCATTTGTTTTCTGTGTGAAAATCCAGCCACTTTCCTCTTTTGAGAAATATCTCTTACTGGAAAGGAACTCACTCAGGCCTTTCCCTATGCCCCACTCTACCCGCCAAAAGCGGACTCTCCCAGTCTCTGTCTCTGGTCCAGAGAAGCTGATGAGGAAAGAATGGAAAGAATGTGAACACTTAAGAATTAGCATGAACTAGTTTGGGATGATGAAAACTTCTGGAGCTGGATGGTGGTGATAGTTGCATCACAATGTGAAGGTGTATTTAATGCCACTGAACTGTACATTTGAAATGGTTAAAATGGTAAATTTTATGTTATATGTATATATACCGGGGGTGCGAAAAAAAATGTATACAAGTGGACACTTTGGTCAGCATTGCTCAAGCAGTAGTTTGCTGTAATCAGAAGTGTCTGGACGCTGATGGGAACTACTTTGAGCACCTCTTGTAATTGCAGAAGTAAAACATGACTTGTATTCATCATCTTCTGTTATTGGTATATATTGAGTATTACAATTTTAATAGCTTTTTTCCTTGCTTAAAATATGTATACATTTTTTTGGGCACCCTCTGTATTTTACCACAATAAAAAGGAAAAAGAACTAGCACTAGCTGAGTGCACACCCTTACCAGGCACTTGGCTCAGCATCTGTGAATATAGTATATTGTATTTGACCGTCTCAGTAACCCAAGGAGATGGCTACTGTTATTAACCCAGCACCACCCCCGTTTTAAAGATGAGGCATCTGAGGCTCGTACAAGTTCAGCAACTTGCTGGAGCAACAGCCAGAAGTGACGGCCCCAGGATTCAACCCCTCAGCTCTGCTGGAGATAACAAAATAAAGAGGGGATTTGATGTAATGTCTGAATTCTGAAATATACACACACCCGAGCCCCCACCCAGCTTTTAATTATCTGATCTGAGGACAGACAGAACTCCAGCAGCACCCCTGAGTAAGGGACAGCTAATTGTCTCCAGAAAAATTGAACACTGCCTCCCTCCCTTGCCTGTCTGCAGCGTGCTGCTGCCTTTTGTCTGGGATTTTGTCTGCTTCTTTCTGGCCAGTTAGTCACTGAAACGATGATCCACAGGAAATGTCGTCCATGTTGGCGTGGAGCTGGAAAGAAAATTAACACAAAGCCTGGAGCTTGAAGGGGAAAGTCCTCATGTGCATCAGATTAGGATTATTTGGGGGAATCAGGAAACACAGACATCGGGAAAGAAGAGAGTATGTTTCACAGCATGTGGTTTTTTGAAGCTAGAACTATCTGGGGTCTAGTGCTGACTCCTCTACTTACTTCTGTGTGACCCTAGACAAGTTAATTCACCTCCCTGAGTCAATGTGCTCATCTGACAAATAGAAATACTAAAACAGTAATAGCACCTACATTACCAGGGTGTGTGAATACACAGATTCTTTTTTTCATTGAGCTGTATGCATTTATTGAGTGCCTACTATGTGCCAGGCATACAGTGGGGCTACAGTGATGAACAGAACAGGCACACATCTAGTGATGAGGGATTTCGTAAAGCTTAGCCTGGCTCCAGGGCCTGAGCAGCCAGTGGTGGCTGCTGCTGCTGCTACTTCACATGCACACTTTGGCCACCTATGGACCCACTGAAACCTCCTCACTGCTTCAGAGGTGGAAAGAGCACAGGATACAGTCACCAGATTTGTTCACCTAGATTGTTCTTCCAGCTGAGCCACAACCGTGCATGATTGTGGTTCTTACGCAAAGATGAGGGGTCTCCAGCTTTCTATGAGGAGGTGCCACTTGGGTTTCCGGTGCTGGCCTGGACGTTGCATGGCTGCCACCTGTGTCCTGCTGACTGGGGAGCCCCTGACCTGAGTATTTGAGGTGTGACTCATGAGTACATGTGGAGAAGAGGACATTGGTAACCTGTGGGAATGGGGCATGGACCAGACCTTCACCCGAGGGCTTCTGAGGAAATGCCTGCAGATTGCCTTGCAGGTAATATTGGGGGCTGCAGGGGCAGAGGCATAGGGGAAAGGCTCTGAAGTCATACCTGGGCTCAGCTCACACATGGCTCCTAACTGTGACCTTGGTCAGGGGACCCAACTTCTCTGAGCTTCACTTTCCTCTTCTTACAAAGAAGGCAGTTCCAGCACCTGCTTCATGGAGTTGCTGTGAGGCAAGCAGATGTGATAAATAAAGCAAGTATGTGTGTGTCTGAACCTGCACCTGCATAGCACAGAGTGTCAGCTAATGGTCATTACTCGCTCATTTCATGCTCACGACAGCCCAGTGAAGTGAAACTATTACTGTCCCCATTTTACAGATGAGGAAAGTGCTACACAAAGATGTTGACCACTTTCCAAAGGGCACAGAACCAGCAAGTTGAAGGGCTGGGATTTGAACCTTGTCTGGCTCATGTGCTGTGTGCCATTGGCCCTGTGCTCTGCAGGCTCCCTGTCTGGAAACCTTGGCGTGGGACCTGGCGTACAGTAAGCACTCTGCAGACATAAGGAACCCCAGACATGCTGACCAGTGTTCTTCCTGTATGTTATAAATTCCTGCCATAGGCACTATCACTCCTGTTCCCTGGATGTTGTATTTCCTGGGGCTAATGTTTTTTAAACAACCTTATTAGGTATAGTTCACCTACCATAATTTTCGCATCTTAAGTGTATAATTCAATGAGTTTTAGCAAGCGTACTGATTTGTGCAGCCATCACCATATCCAGTTTTAGAATATTCTCATCACACCAACAAGATCCCTGAGGCCCATCCTATGACCAGTGAATCCCTGTTCCCACCCCCCGCAACCATGAATCTACTTTCTGTCTGTAAATTTGCCTTTCCTGGACACTTCATATAAACGGAATTATACAATATGTGGTCTTTTGCGTCCGGCTTATTTTGCTTAGCACAGTGTTTTTGACATTCATCCATGGTGTAGCGTGTATCAGTACTTTGTTGCTTTTTATGGCCAAGTAATATTCCAGTGGGCGCCTAGCCCACATTTTGTGTATCCATTCACCAGTAGACGGACATTTGGGTGCTTTCCACTTTTTGGCTATTGTGAACCGTGCCGCTCCAAACATTTGTGCGCATGTCCTGGGACTGACTTGGAAGCCGAAGGGGTGAGCCAAGTTGGTAACCTCTCTCCTTTCCTCTCCCCTCCGGGGTTTCTCAGAACCCGGCAGCGGGCAGGTGTTCGTGACTTCGGAGAACCAGCTCGTGTACTACCCCAGCATCACCTACGCCATCATCGGCAGCTCCGTCATCTTCGTGCTGGTGGTGGCCCTGCTGGCGCTGGTCTTGCACCACCAGCGGAAGCGGAACAACCTCATGACCCTGCCTGTGCACCGGCTGCAGCACCCCGTGCTGCTGTCCCGCCTGGTGGTCCTGGACCACCCCCACCACTGCAACGTCACCTACAACGTCAACAACGGCATCCAGTACGTGGCCAGCCAGGCCGAGCAGAATGCGTCGGAAGTGGGCTCCCCGCCCTCCTACTCAGAGGCCCTGCTGGACCAAAGGTGCGTGCTGGATGGAAGAGATTGGGGTGCGGAGCTCGTCCCATGGCGGGAGTGGAGTCTGTGCACGCTGGGTTCCTGGGTCTTGCCCGCTGCTGTAGGCAGCAGCGGCAGCAGCGTCTGACCTTTACTGAGTCCTTGCAAAACAATTCACATGTATTATTGAATCTTCTCGACGACCCACTGAGGGAGGTTCTATTTTTGCCTCAGTTTTACAGATGAGGAAGCTGAGGCTCTAGGATTTTTAGTTATTTGTATAAGGAGATTGGTTAGGATCCCGGCCAATTCAGAGCCCTCCTCCCCCCTAGTAATGCCACACTGACACATGTACTTGTGCTCCAGGGCCTCTCCTGCTGCTGCAGAGCACTGCCCCCTACATATCAGAGGTTTGGTTAATATTTGTGGAATGAATGAATGGGTGAGTGAGCAAGTGAAAGGGTGAGTGAGCAAGTGAAAGGGTGAGTGAGCAAGTGAAAGGGTGAGTGCGCAAATAAGTTCTTAACTTCGCTTGGCTTCATCGGTAAAAATAAAGAGGGCAGAACAAGCTTCGGTAAGCAGTAGAATCCTCATTACAAATGGAGCCAACCTATAAACTCAAAAAGCAGAGTTCTGTGGTCGAAGCGGGTAATGGACCTGAATCCTGCCTATCCAGCCTTCCTCTCTCCTGTCGTGACCTCCCAGGTATCTCAAAGAACCATTCTGGAAGTCCCTGGAGTCGAGCTGTCTGAGTCCCCATTGGTTCTACGATTCCCATGCGCTCCCTGCAGGGCCCCCGTTTAGCATCCCTCTTCTTCTGTACCCAGGACCCACCATGCGTGGGGTGAGGCATTTTGCAAGCCGCATCCCCGGCGTGACTGGGCTCCCCTTGGACTCCCTCCACTGGCAGCTCTTGTGTTATTTAATCTTCATTTTGCCTCCTCATAAAGGAGAGCTTCAGGGGATGGTTCTTAAGGATCTCTTTGCAAATAAGTAAGCATAAGAGGGTAGGAGCTCACTCACCACTCATAACCTCTTCATTTGGACCGTCCAATGTAGAATAAGGTTAAAATCACTGAAGCTGGAGACAGAAAGCCTGGGTTCAAATCCCAGCACTGCTGCTTACTAGTTCTTTGTGATCCTCTGCGAGTCATTTAATGTCCCTGCCTCAGTTTCCTCCCCAGGACAATGGACATAAAAGTAACGCCTCCCTCTGCTCATGCTTGTTAAATGTGAATGTCAGGTACGTGGCATGGTGCCTGATCGCAGTGAGCTTTCAGTAAATGAGAGCTGGAAAGTGAAGTCTCCTCTGTGCAGTTATTTCATTGTAAGCAAGCAGTCATTATTATCCCCTTCTACAGATAAGAAAATCACGGTGTTGAGAGGATGTCCTGTCACATACCCAAGCCCATGCAGCCAGGTAGAGTTGGCTTTCAGTAAGAACCCCAAATTCTGTGGCCCGTCAGAGGATCCATCAAAACTCCAGGTCAGCTGCTTGGCCACAGGGCATGGCACAAAGCCGCTCTGCCAAACCAGCGAGGACAAGCCGAGGGTGTACTTGGCACCCGCACGCTGGCTCCATCCAGAGGATGTGGTTTGGGCACAAGCCAGCCGGAGCGCACCGACCTATTCCCGGTGCTTTTGCCTTGCAGCATACCACCCGTTTTCCTAGTCCTTGGCTTGCCTCTCTACTTAGAGGGCAGGTCTGCCTCATCTCAGCATCCACCCAGAAATGGGCAGCCATCGGTGCCGCCTGCCTTGCCTTGGCTTCTCCTAATGCATCTCTTCCTTTCTCTCTCCCTCCTCCTTCTGCCTTGTCCACTGCAGACCCGCATGGTACGACCTTCCTCCGCCACCCTACTCTTCCGACACCGAGTCCCTGAACCAAGCCGACCTGCCCCCTTACCGCTCCCGCTCTGGGAGTGCCGACAGTGCCAGCTCGCAGGCAGCCAGCAGCCTCCTGAGTGTGGAAGACACCGGCCACAGCCCGGGGCAGCCTGGCCCTCAGGAGGGCACCACCGAGCCCAGGGACTCCGTGCCCAGCCAGGGCACTGAAGAAGTATAAAATCCAGTTATTCCAAAGTCCATCTGGGTTCATCTGCTCTGACTTGTCACCATCCTAACAACTTGCGCTCACGGATGCTCCTCAGGTTGCCTCAAAGAGTGATTTGAGGTGTCAGCTGTCTCTCCATTTCCCTCCTCCCCCAGATTTCAGGGATGTTTTTTCGAGGGCGACCTGGCATTTTTCTGGCCTCTCAGTTGACATGATGGATATTGTGCATCTTTTCTGAGAGGTGACTCTTCCGTCGGGCCCCGGGATCACAGCTTGACTCTTCACATCATTCTTCTGTTCCCGTTGGAATCTTGCTGAGTAGGGGATTTAAAGTGGGATTTAAAGCAGTCCTGGAGAAAGCATTGTTTCTGTGCCATGTTGGATGTTCAGAAGGGCGGAAGACACTGGACCACATTGTCTGTGGGCTGCCATCTTATGGCTCTATTTGGGGTTTGGGTTGGATAATCCTACCAGGAGGCCATCATTGGATGGCCGCCCTGGAAAGAAGCCAGGCGAGCATCCAAACCTTGCCCCACTCTCTTACCCATTGCTCAGCGGAGGCAGTGGCCAAAGAAAACTTTACACATGAGTAATACCCTTCAGTCTTCGGCATTGTCATTTTGGTTTTGTGAGTGACCCTGAAACCACCTATTCTGGATAGATTCTGACTTTAAAATGTTTCCCGAGAATCCTCGTTTTGAGAGCTTTCACCTGCGGTCTATATGATCCGCCTCATCCCAGAATAGGCAGGAAGCCCCTGCCAAGGGGTTTATCCAAGCTCTCAGCTCCTGTAATGCAGGCTGCTAAGACGCTGGGCCTGCTTTGGTCTACAGCCTATTCCCTGGTTTCCAGAGTGTCGGCCTCCCAGCTGTGACCTGCCAGTAGCCAAGGGACGAGCACCCAACTGGAGTTGTCCTCATATATGATGTGACCCTTTGCCCTGTGAACCACACCCAGCCTGCCTGGCCCGTTCATGCAGCTTCAACACTAGCCTTCTGAGTTCCCTTAACACTCAGAAGTCATTTCACCTGTGCATTTGGACTTGACACTGTGGTTTCTAACACATGTGAGAACCACATCCAATACCTCCCACCAGAGCTCCCAGATCCCTACGCTGCACACACTCCCCTCCCCATGGCCCAAATACCAGCACCCCGAGCTAGGGTTAGGGTTAGGGTTAGAGTTAGGGTCAGGCCCCTCCCAACATCCCCTAGTTTTTCCCCTGAGAGACAGGGACAATAGACAGTTTGGAGTCAAGATTTGCCATTCGGACTTGTTTGTTGTTGTTTTTTAAATCTCTTAGAAATGCATTTGAAACGGTGTGTTTTGTTTTTTCCCTTCTAGTTAAGGGACTATTTATATGTGTATAGGACCGCTGTCATTTTTTGTTGTTGTTTTTTCTTTAGTGAGGTCCAAAGACAGATGCGAAAGGAGGCCACGCCTTTGTCCCGCTAAGCCCTGGTCCCAAGTCACCCCAGACTGAGTGTGGGGCGTTTGTGCTTTGTTGCACTTTGAGTGGTTATTTATCGAGTTTTCAAAGGATGCTGAAGGAGGGACTTTCTCCCTCAGTCACAGTCTGTGTTTCTGCTAGCTTTCCTCTTTCTCGGCGCCCCGCCAGCCACAGGGCCCCACCCACTGGGGAAATAATGGGTAGAAACATAGGCGATATTCGGCAAAAAACTGTCAGGGGACAAAACTGGAACCAGGTGGAGCCACTCTGGGTAGCTCTCGCCCATTCATAGCTCTTTCCACAGCTGAAGAAACTTTCAGTAGCTCTTTGATGCTAATTCAAGTGGAGCCTGCAGATGGGGGATGAAGTGGCCTTCAGTGACCCTGTTCTGTAGACTTTTTTTTTATATAAACCAAATCCAAAGAATATTACTGGAAAGCTAACCACTTGGTGATTTTTTTTTTTTAAGGAAAGGAACCTAGTTAGGCTTGCATCTTTCATTTTTAAAATAACACTTGAGTTATTTTCTGAGTAATCCAATAAAGAAGTTTTAATGACAGCCAGAACATTTCATCTCCTGTGAGTCAGAATAGCTTTATTTCCCCCTTTGATGGGCCCCTGCTTCTGTGTGCTGCTCTGGAAGTTGTTTAGAAGAAAGGGTTCTAATTTTAATTAATTGTGCAGTGAATTAATCTCACGTACTTTTGTGCTTCCAGGCATCTTAGGAAAACAAATGGTGTTAGTAGATAAGGAGAGCCTATTAATGTTGTTTAAAAAAAAAAAACAGGGACATTTTTATTATAGATTTGATTTTTTAATGAATCTTTTAAAAAATATGTAAATAGGACACCAAAGCTGCAGGGGTTTGGGGTGTGTTTTTTTTCCCCCTACTCAAAATAGCAAATAAGTGGCAAGCATTATTTTTTAACTCATTCCAATCAGAATATTTTTTATACGTTGCCTAAATCTATGCCAACCTGGAAAACCATCTCTGTTCTCATTTTCTCATATGAGATCAGCTAATCCTTTTTATTTTAACATTAAAATAATTTCACTGTGATCAATAGTTTTATCACCTGACTCAACTCCCTCTACTTTGAAATTGACATTTTTAAAAAAACAAAGCTAGGTGGTTAATAGTGTGTGATGTTCAAAGCTGATGTAAACTGGAAAGGTTGTTATGTGTGGTTGCTTTTTGTTTTTTGGTTAGTTTTTTTTTTTTTAATTTTATACTTTCAAATAAACTTGCAGTTTCCTTCGCTCTATTGGTGTGAATGGTTTTTAACCCACCTTTCTCCTCTGTGGAGATATAAAGAATGAACAGTCTTTTCTGTCATGTCTTCTGCAATGAATTCATGCCTATAAGTGAAAAAAAGGAAGACTATATTGATGGGACCTCAAAATATGATGGACGTTTAAGGATTCCACAGCTGGGATTGTTGGAATACTGAGGTGGAGTCATGGACCCCAGTTAGTATCATGGGCCCTGCTAAGGCAGTTCAGACAATGCCTTCACTGTGACCCTGTTTGAGGGAAAAGGGCACATGACTGTGAAAATGATAACAGATTCTGACCACATATTCAGGGATACACTACAACTCAAGTACAGGTGTGCTGGTAATTAGTTTTGAACGACAAATGGCGCAGATGGGCCCCACTGGTGATGGGAACATCTTGGTGGCCTTGTAAGTCTTGTTTTTAGAACCGTGTGTTGACTGGTGCCACAGGGACAGTTACACAGGAAGTCAGGGTGTGGAGGAGAGTGCCACCACCATCCATGAATAGGAGAAGTAACCCTCGCCTGGGCCAAAGTTGAAATCCATATGGGACTCTAAACACAGGACCTACAGAATCTAGATTTAGATCATGTATTGGTGCCCAGGGTGTCTCGAAAAAGAAGAGCAGGATATCAGACAGTGGTGGCCCAAGTATATGCCAGGTCATGCTCTATCCCACGTGGTCTAAAGGAGACCTTTCCAATTAGTGTGCCCCAAAAGTTTCTCAAGATATTAATTCCTTCATCTCTCAGGGTATCATTTTTAATGGGTGCCAGGATGAGGAAATGATTGAAAAGCACTAATCTAGAGCAGAGATCAGTAAACGTTTTGTGTAAAGGGCCAAATAATAAATATTGGGGGCTCTGAGGCCCTCTGTTCTCTGTAGCATCCAAAAAGCAGCTATAGCCAATACATAAATGAGTGAGTGTGGCTGTGTGCCAATAGCTTTACAAAAAGAGGTGACTGGTTGGATTTGGCTCATGGGCTGAGGTTTGCCAACCCCTGTTCTAAAGGATCATTCCCACATTGTGTTCATGGGTCCAAAGCCAGGGGCACTTTAGAAAAGAAACTGTGTTCATGGCCTGGAGTATTAGAATCCTTGAAATGGCACCAACTTCCAAAACAATTAAAAGTACAAGACTTAGGAGGCAGACAAGTCAAGGACCTGGGAGATTAATTTAAATTGACCCTAGTAGCTCTCTTCCAGTGGATAAGGAAATAGACGATGAAGATGAGGAGAGGCTTTTCCAATGAGGTCCTAAACATGGGGGTTGAATGCAGAGGTCCTAGTCCCATAACCACTCTCACTAGGCACTCTCTAAGGTGACAAACTGACAAAACACTGTCTTTTAGTGAAAAGTCCATGGACTGAGTGGTCTGGGAGGTATTGTCTGTGTTCTCCATTTAGCTGGTTACCCTCAGGCAAGGCAGTAGATTCAAGGAGCAAACGCTATAAGAAAGAAGGAGCTGCAGATGGCCACAGTGGAGGTGTGATGCGTGTACATAAGGAAAGAAAATGTACCCGGCGAGACCCTCAGGAGAAATGTCAGAAAATAGGCAGGCTCCGTGGACATCCTATAGTTGATCAAGTTCATGGGAACATTGCTAGAACCCCCAGTTCTAACTGGTAGAAATTCAACTCAAACAAGCTTAATTGTGTTAACTTTTGGAAGATGTATTGGCTAATACAACCAAGTTCAAGGGTATGGGACTGTTTTGTTTTTCTGTTCATCTGTAGGCAGACATTTGAGTTGTTTCCACCTTTTGGCTCTAGTGACTCATGCTGCTATGGGCGTGGGTGTACAAGTACCTCTTTGATTTCTTGCTTCCATTTCTTGTGGCTATATACCCAGAAGCAGAGTTGGCCCAACTCCTTTCACACATCCTTCCTAGGTTTGGGAAATTCCTATGAGCCCTGCCTTCCCAAGGAAGAAGCCAGGAACTCATTTTCCCAGGCTCCTTGGGAACTAGGGCCCATATGCATGACAGAGGCTCAGCTACCAGGACCCTCAAGTGAGACCTGTATGTGAGAGTAATGTGAAGGAGGCGCCATGCAGAACTGGTTCTCGGGGTGGCAGAGGAATGTTAAGCTCCAGGCTGCAGCGGAGGCAGGCATCGCACAGGCGCCTGGAGTCAGCGGTGCCAGCTGTGGTTCCTGTGCCAGGAGCACCTGTAATAGAACACCCAGCATTATCACTGGGGCATCATTCTCTGACATGGCCTCATGCCTGATTCGCTGGTCCCCCTACACATTCTCCAAGCCACATACATAAGGAATTCCTTTTCTGTTTAAACCAGCCAATTTGTCATTTGCTGCAAAGACCCTGACTGATCCAATACTCGGTGCAGCTGGAATGTGGGGGAACCAGCACTGGCCTTCAGAGTCCACAGACCTGAGATGGAGTCTCAGCTCAGCTCCCGACTCCCACGTGATTTCACACAAGTCAGTCTATCCTACCAAAGCTCAGTTTCGTGCCAATGAAATGGTTGTCATCGTCTTTACTTTCTCAAAGCAGCAGTGGGAAATCAACACCATAGTGCAAGTGAATCCCTTGTGAAAGGCAATAGAAACGTTTAACGGGAAGTCATAGTACTGTTACTTCACTAGAGAGCCAGCTGCCCTTGCTTTTATAAGACCAGTGTTCTAAGCCTGAGCCATGCCCTTGCTTCAGAATGCTAAGCAATTTGGAAAACTGTCAAGTAGACCACTTTAGGGCAAAATCTTGAATGCACTGGTACCCAGGAGTTTGAATCAAAGTCCCCATTTTGGACATTTACTTAGGTTGTCAAGACAGGCAGAAGGGTAGTGGAAGAATTTATTAGGCAACACCTGATGATCTAAATGGCCAAATGTAGAACAGCGATCACAATGATGATGATGATGATGATGATGATGATGATGATGATGATGATAACACTTATTGGTCAGTTATTTTGTGCCAAGCACTTTTGCTATCATCTGCATTGTCTCATATCATCCTCTGAATCAGGAGTTGGCAAACTGTGGCTCACAGGCCAAATCTGGCCCACCACCTGTTTTGTGAATAAAGTTTTATTGGAACACAGCCATGCCCATTTATTTACTGTTTCTGTGGCTGCTTTCATTCCACAATGGCGGAGTTGAGTCATTGCAACAGAGTTCATCTGACCCAAAAAGCCCAAGCTGTTTGCTATCTGGCCCTTGCTCTAAATGAAGTCTCAGAGGTGGATATTATTATTCCACCCACTTTCCAGACTGGGAAACTGAGGCCCAGAGAGGTAAAGAGCTCGTTCTAAGACCTAAACCTAGTAAGTCCTCAATTTCAGAGTTGCGCTCAAAGGGCATGCTGCAGCCTCTAAGTTTGAAACTTTGCATCATTTTGTGACATTGCTCCTTTTCCTTTCCGTTGCCTGTTGCCTCTGAGGAAACAGGTGCATGACAGTCTCTGCCTTCCACCTTCAAATGGTGGCATCAGGCCTGGATTGAAATGTCCACTTTCTGCCTCCAGGCTCTTGCTCAGAACTGAATGTTTCTTCCCTAGGGGTTACTTCCTGCCTTGCTGCTCTCAAAATCAATCGGTTCCCCGAAGCCACGGTGCTGTATTCTGCTAAGTGGTAGAAAATCTGTGCCAGTTTTGGAGCCGAATCCAGGGCCCTGGGGGAAAACCAATTTTGCCAGGCAGGGTTGGCTTTGTAGAAATTCTTCCCTCTAGGGCAAGCATTCCCAGGGCTTCAGCTCATGTCACTTAGGCGTCCCTGGGCCACATCTCCCACTTTAGGGAGCCCTGGGCCCCAGAGGCGGTTTTGGCGTTTTGCTCCACCTCCCATCGGAGTCCAAAGCTTACTGGGGACAGATGAGTCTCTGACAGTAAACAACCATAGACGGTTGCTGGCCAGAGAACACGCTCCTTCCGAGAGGAGCTCTCGGGCTGGGCACCCACTCGCTGCTTGTCAGGGAGAGCTGAGAAGGAAGGAGCCAGAGGGTGGCCTCTCGGGAGGACTAACAGTCCCCCACTGTGCCGCCTTCCTGGTTCAGTCGCTTCCTCACCTCCGTGGTTTTCAGTGGACGTTGCCATCTTAATTCTGACGTCTGTGTGAGACAGACATTTCAGGGTTGGGGGAAACAGGTGGCAGGAAGCAGCCTGGCAGCCCCTGGCAGATGGGCCTGGCAGGAAGGGGTCTGGCAGAAAGGGCCCACTGGTTTGGAGCCTGAGAGAGTAAATTTGTGCCTGGACTCTTGCTCAGAAGCCACTTTCAGGCAAACGAACGCTGACAGAATGATTCTGATTTTCAAAATGGGGTTCCCACGGCCCTTACTTCTGCTCAGAATTGGCTCGTTTGTCATCTGGAGGTGTGCCAGGGAGATACCCTGTCATGCATAATTCCCAAAGACAGACAAGCCCTTGCCAGTCGTAGCCTCACCGTCCCCAGGACTATTCTCGCGTGGAAGAGCCTTCCCTATGCCTCAGCAACCCCTTCTGTAAAATGGAAAGGCAGCTGGCCAGCAGCCCAGGGAGCCTCCCCATTCCAGAGAGCCTTGCTTCCAGGAGACAAGCGTGTGGCATGGCAACACTGCCTCCAAAAGGGAAGGGAGGGGGTCCTGCAGGTAGTCTCTCAATAGGCCTGATATCTTGAATAAATTGCATTTTGGAATTTAATTTGGAATCCCTGCTGTTTCCTGATGAACACAAACCACACTGCAATTAGAGTGATGGAGCAGGCTGCTGCCCGCTCCTGACAGGGACGATCTGTCTGCGCAAGGTGGGAGGGGGCACAGTGTCAGGTGGCTGGTGGGCACATGGGGGCATGTTCTCTGCACCATTCCCGGAGAAAATGCCCTCCGTGGGCGAGGGATGTCTTCTCTACCCTCTGCTCAAGGGGCAGGGGAGAGGGGAGAGTTTCAGGGGTCTTCTTCACTTTGCATCCCATGGCTCATGACCCACCGCAGCTCCCTGCTAACACTGGGGTCCCTCATGACTCAGGTCTTACCTCCTTCACCATCCCGGTATGGAACGAAATGAACTTTTACTGAGCATTTACTATATGCCAGAGACTGGGCCAAGCACTCTACAGGCATTATCTCATTTAATCTACTCAGAAAGTTCATGAGATAGGCACCCTCATCATTTCCATTGTACAGAGGAGAAACCCATGACTCAGAGAGACGAAGTACTGCAGAGTGACAACTCATGCCCATAAGTGATGATGGTAGGATTTGAGTCTGATGGTCCAGACCCAGGTTCACTTTCCACCATGCATTCCCCAAGGCCCCAGCCTTTCCAGAGACTGATCTGGTCTCTCCCTGATCATTTGCTACCACCTGCAGGGATCCCTGCTCCTCCTATCCCCACACCCCCATAATTGGCTCATTGAAAGGGGAATCCACTCTCTCTCCCCCCCCCCTCTTACTGGTTCTTTCCCCACAGAAGGTGGGCTGCCTTACCTGATGGATGAAGTCGGGAGACTTGGCATGCAGGGGACTGTGTGAAATAGGTACAAGGAACATGCCCTGCCTTCCCAGGCTTCAGGTGCAAAGCAGACTATGCAAGCACCACTTCTAGAAGCCTGAGCCTGGGGTTTGCTCTCCTGATCCAGGTCCTCCATGTAGGACTAGATAGAAGAGTCAGCGTGGCCCTTTTTACGGAGGGACGGCAGGCAGAGGTAAAAAGTCTCATTTTGGCTGCACATCTGGGATGCATACTCTCAAAGCTGATTTTTGAGCCCCATGTTATCCAGTTCTTTGGATTGATACACTAAAGGCCAGAATTCAGAAAAGGAAGAGTGCGACTGTCACCTCAAACCAACCCCTGACTCCCAGGCACCAGAGCTGAATACCCCGCTCCCAGGCAGGGGGCACTACAGCAGAGATGCCTACTCCAGAAACTGTCCCGTGCTGCCCGGAACGAAGGATGTCTCCTGCCGAGTTCCACACACACGCTCTGCTCTCTGATACTCCAAACCCAAACCATCAGAGATGAGGTGCTTGAAGACCCAGGGAGTTCCCAGATCCAGAAGCTGGGCAAGAACAGAAGAGAGTCCATTGGAAAGTCTACATGTAGACAATGGGCCCAGAGCAGGAGAATGAGCCTTGACCTCTTAGCCAGTGGACCCAACTTCAAACTCTGGTTCAACTCCTAATTTGCTGTGTGGTCTTTCTGCATTTAGCTTCTAGATGGATAAAGTAAAAACGTGAAATAAGTAACTTTTAAAGCATTAGGATGCTGTGATTCTAGCAGGATTAATAGACATATGAAAGCCCAAAGCCACAGGTCAATAGAGCCTGCATACTCAGGGTGATCCCCCGGCTGGAGACAAATGACAAATATATCTCGGGTCTCAGTTTCAATCTCGCCTCCCTCGAATGCGTAATAGAGGCCTGCAATGTGCTGACTGTGCCAGGAGGTAGAAATTCATTATGGAACAAGAAATGTTCTGTTCTCACGGGATCACCAGTGAAGGAAGGAGAAGGACAAGAAAATTGCCTAAACCCACCAGTCATAGCCCAGGAGGGGGGCTGCCGCAAGAGCGTAAGCGCCCACGGCTGACCACGTGCAAATCTCCACCTCTCTTGATTTTGCTGTGGTGATGAGGGTCTAGGTTTGACTGCCTGACTGAGAACAAAATAACACTTGCTCAGACAAGATAGATGTTTATTTCGCCATCACATAGCGGTCCAGACATAAAGCATCTAGGGCTGTTATGATGACTCTGGGACCTCAGGGACTCGGTTACTTCCATTTCAAGGCTCTGCCATCCCTGTGTGTTGCCTTTGTCCATAGGGCTGGAGATGGTTCACCATGTGAAATGCCCAGCTAACCATCTGGGATTCTATTACCATGTAGGAGAGAATGAGAAATGGGGAACAACAAGCTATCGCTGCTATAGTTGCTTTTCCCTGTTTTAAAAATCATAACAACAACAACAAAAAATATAGCTGACTTAGCCCAGCACAAGGTCAAATGCTATTATAGTTCCAGAAGACAGAGTCTCTACCCTCAGAGCCTGTGGAAGGGTTGGGAACCAAAGAATGGAGAACTATCTGCAGTGTCTTTGTAGAAAGTAGCCATTCTAGGTATTTCTAACAGAGGGCAGTTATTATGGTACAGGAAATTGGTTATGCAGGTGATGGAATAGCTGAGAAGCCAAACAGATCAGAGACTAGCCACCAAAGAAAGTAATTTCACTCCCAGGCTAAAGAGAACAAAGGAGGAGCCCAGAATCAGACCAACCGACAGAAGCCAAAACTATGGTGAGTGATGCCCAGTGGGACCTGGGACCACAGAAGCAACAAGCGCTATGAGGAGATGCAATTGCTGCTGGAGATGCCACTGGAGACAAAGTGAGAGAGAACTAACCTGGTTTTTCCGCTCTTCTCACCTTGTGTCAGTGCTGCCCATCGGCCAAAACTAACTGGAAGCCAACTGCAATGAGATGCCTGAAAATGTGGTTCTCTGCAGGGCACAGCAGAGCGAGAGAAGGGTGGTGGGTAGATATTAGCACAGACAGATCAGCACAGACTAGCACAGAGCCAGGAACACCCACGGGGGCCGGCCGTGTAGTGTATTATTGGAAAAATTATATTTTCTCCAGGCTAGAACTAATTAATGTAATGTAGTGGGATTTGATTTTTATGGAAGAAGATAGAAGCCAAAGCCCTGATTTCAGAAAAGACTAAAGCAGAAGTAGAAGGTAATAGATTAGTTTCCTATTGCTGTTATAACAAATTACCATACACTTAGTGGCTTACGTGTAAAACACAAATTTATTATCTTACAAGTCTGGAGGTGAGAAGTACATTGTGCTCTTACTGGGGTGAAGCCATGGTGTTCAGAATTGGGTTCCTTCATGAGACGCCTGAGGAGACCCCACTGCTGGCTGTTTCCAGGGTCTAGAGGCTGCCGCATTCCTTGTCTCCTGGCTGCATCGCTCTGACCTCTGCTTCCAGCATCACATCTCATTCTCTCACTCTTCTACTTCCCTCTTATATGGATACTGGTGATTATATTGCACCCGTCTCAAGATAAGCTCTCTATCTCAAGATTCTTAACTAATTATATCTGCAAAATCCCTTTTACCATGTATGATAACTTACAGGTTCTAGAGGTTAAGAAGTGGACATCGTGGCGAGGGTGGGGGAGGAGCATTATCCTTCCTGCTGTAACCCTCATTTCATTTTTCTTCCAGATCTGAATCTAGGACCCCAAAGACTAAATCAGCATTCAAAAATCATATAGCCATACCGCCCCTTGGCAGGTCTCCCATAGGACGTGTGGACCATAGCTGCCATCTGCAGACTAACAGTTGGTGCCTCTTTGGAGGATGTCGGGGAAAGCTCGTTTAATACTGGCTTTATTCCTGGGTAGGCTGGTATTAGGTCAGTTAGGAATGATTTGGGCTGCCTGCTACTGAAAATCTGGCTTAAATAACATTTTTTTTTCCTTAGTAACAAAAGCCTATAGGTGCTGGCGTTGGTTCAGTGGTTCAGCGATGTCAGGGCTGGCATCCTCGTGTCATGACAATTCCTTAATGATTTTGCCTTACAATCACTAGGTATCTGCCCCAGGTCCAGGCATCATGTGCAAAGTTAAGGCATGGAAAATGGAAGAGATGGTACCGATCACTCTTGTGCCTGTTATCAGGAAAGCGAGGTTTTCCAGACTTCTTCCAGGAGACGACATTTCACTGGCCTGAAATAGTCATGTTGCTAACCCTAGAGCAAGGGAGGCTGGGAAAGCAAATAACTGTCATTTCTAGTCTCTATAGTGAAGGTGGGCAAGGGAGAAAGAAGCTAGGTATGGAGTTAATTAAACAAAAGAGTCTGTTCCCTTTATTGGGATGGCTTGATTCTTCCCATTGAATACGAGTGGGAACTGTAGTTGCTTTAGACTGATCATGTTTAGCAGCATCTTCCATGTCACCTTTCCTCTTCTGACTCCCATGGCAATGCCAACTCTTTGGGAAAGCCCATGCCCTCTCTGTCCATCCTTGGTGAAACCAGAGGCCTGGCAGGGTAGCATGCTGGAGGCCTGTGGCATGGATATAATGACTGATGATATTGCCAGTGGTGATAAAAATAATTATATGAGGCAAGTTCTATTATTATTCCAACTATGCAGAGGAGGAGAGCGAGGCTTTGGAAAAGATGCATGGCCTTTCTCAAAGTGACGCCAGTACTAAGAGCTTAAGTTTTGGGTCCCTATACCATACCACCTTCTGCAATTCACTTTCCAGGACAAGAAGATTAAAAAGGCAGCCAATCTCCAAGGACCACAAAAGCCAGAGGAGGCATGTTCCGAGATCAGTGGTCCAAGTGCTGCCGCCAGTGTCCGAAGTTGGCAGCACGTACAGCATCTGTGGGACGCGAACGTGATCTGGACGGGCAGCAGGCACACCACACACTCAGCCTTGCCCACAGTTCATTGGTCACCCTCAGTTCACAAGCATTTATCATGATTAGATTCAGCACAGCCCCTGCGGTAATGGATTTCCTTTTTTTTTTTTAATAATGCAAATAGAAAACCACATCTTCCCTGTGCTTCCCACAGGTCAAGATCTGGAGGTCAGGCTCATCCATTCATTAACAAATACTGATTGTGCACCATCTCTGTGCCAGGCACTGTTCTAGATGCTGGAAATTTAGCAAGGATCAAAATAAATCAAAAGCCCTGCCCTGATGGAGTGTCTATATCTCTCACCTCCAGTGGAGAGACAGGCAATAAACAAAATAAATAGGTAACATATAGCAGTTGCTACATGGTGTTTCCACACTCGTAGGAAAGGACTGACTGTTCTATTGTCATGGTTACAAGTTTCCATCACAACCTGTCGAATCCATCAGTGACAGTTCTATTATCCTGGTATCAAATAAACCAAGAGCTAGTTTTAAACTTGACCAACTGATGAGTGACAGCTCACTCCACTGAACACAACTCTGAAAGCCAGGCAGTCAGGGGCAGCCTCAGGTTGTGGAAGTCAGCCAGACGCTGGTGGACTCGCTTCTGTGAACATACTTCTCAGGCTCACATCAACCAGTCCTTCCTCTAAAACCAACACAACCCAAAATGCACTGTTCCCAACAAGTCTATAAAAGACCAGTTGGCTTTGCTCAGAGAAACATGTCTGACCAGCATGGCTCTTCCTTACTTCAACTCAAGAAAGATTTTCAGATTTTGGATGGTGGGCTCTTCCTTTGATAAACCTGGAGGTCCCGATGAGATTATTTTTGGAGACCCTCAGGACAACAGGGCCACTCACCAGGTCCTTGGTGCCGAAATTCCACTTACTGTATGAATTGTCCTGACGTGTTTCATTAAAATGTCTTTGTTAAATTTATTCTGTTATCCTAGGATGTGTAACCAAATCATCCTCTGTACAAGGAGATTTGACTTCAGTCATTGTATGATTAGAAATTATTTTTGGAGGTGCATATTTGGTGAATATTTTTATCATTAATCTGCCCTTTTTTTTTTTACTTGCTTTATAAAGACACTTCCCCCCCCCCATCCCCCAGAGTAGGGCCCATTCTAATGACCTCATTTCAACTTAATTACCTCTTTAAAGACCCTGTCTCCAAATACAGTCACATTCTGAGGCCCTAGGGGTCAGGACTTCAATAGATTATTTGGCAGAGGGACACAACAACACTTGGAACAACTGATGTTTTGGGGGAAATTGTGACATGTCAATGTTAAGAAATGAGTACACTTAATAGTAGCTCTAGAAAATTATGAAAAATATATATATATATTCAATCAGTAGTCAGCTTCTTTGATTAATTTGATGCTGAGAACTCAAGAAAACCAGTGACTCCAAGAGAGCCTGCCTTGATGACTGTCTAGCTCACACCTGCTCAAACTTTCAGAATTCTGTTCTCTTAGCACTGCTCTCTCTCTACTCATTGTCACCACCCCAATGTGCCTCTCTTCCTTCCTTCTGCTCTTTCTCCTGACTTTGTAAGTGAGTTTGTCTCAGGAAAAGGACAATCATGTCACAAAATATCCCCTCAAAACTGCTCAACCAGAAGGCATGTCTGTAGAAGTTGAATTTTAACCATGGTCTGGAGCTAAATTGGAGAGCTATAATTATCGTGTTTTTTGTAAACCTCAGGAAGAAAGACAAAAATTGGCTGCAGAATTCAGGATTGTGTTATACCAATTGTCCTGGGTTATATTAGAGTCATACTAATTCATTCACTTAATTGTTAGTCCCTCTAACCAACAATAGGTGAGGGATAATATTAAAAGCAGCAGTGTAGGAGAGAGAAAGAGAGAAACTAAATAACTCAGCTATGCCACAATTTTTTAAATGGCCCTGAGAGAAGAATAGGAAAGATACTAAAATAAGAAGCCTTTTTTTTTAGAGGCAGCAGATTGCTGGTAAGTGTTTAACCACCATTTCTCTTGGGGTAGCTGTGAATTGTATCGCTTGCCGATGTCCATGGTGTAAATACTCATACCATGGCCAATTTTGATTTAACAGCATGACATCACTGAACGCAGTGGAGGGAGCCAGTGCACGCCAGCTCTAGCACCCAACTGCCCCACGCTAGCTGGGTCGGGTTTGGATTTGCAAACAACTCAGCCCCATGGTTTAATGATGGGCAAATGTCCCCGTGTGGGCCAATCGGTCTTCCTTGTCCACAGTTTTCGGGAGAGACAGTATCTCTTCAGTGGAATTAAGCTACTTGCTGAGCTACTGAGCTGGTATCCATTTTCCCTTTCACCTGGGCTTGCCACGGGGGCGGCTTGCCTATGTTTTTGCCTGTGCTCCTCTTCTACATTTCTTTTCTCTCCTTCCTCTTCTCACTATCTCATCACTGCTGCTTTTTCGTAGCCACCAATGCTTCCTTGTTCCTGCCCACTGCCTTTATGCATCTCTCCACTTCTTCCTATTCCGTCCACCCTGTGAAAACACAGACCATGTCTGTTTTCTGTACTGTTGTATACCCAGTGCCTGGAATACTTTCAAGTCAGTGAATGATTTTTGTCTTTCTCTGAATTTTTCATTCAAACTTGCCAAGACATGGGATCTGATGCCCCATCAGGTCTGTGTTTGGTCAGTCATTCCACCCTGGCCCAATCTATTATGGCCGTTGTCTAGCACGGCCACCTAATAATGCAAGATTTAAAAAAAGAAAAATCAAATGTAATGCAAAAAAGAGTCCATGGTGAACAAAATAGCACAATTCTAAGCAAAAGGCAGGACCTGCTCAATAAATGGTTTGTGAACATTAGCGGTCTTTATGATAGGCTTCCCCGAGGGCCTGGGGCGGTGGGTCATAGCAGCACGAAGAGCCCCTGCTGGCCATCTCAGGCCTAAGTTCAAGTGCACCGTGTCTAGTGCAGCGGTTAGATGTAGAGGCACGGGGCCCCACAGAGCCTGGTCTGAGCTCTGGCCTCACTGCTTACCAATTTTGAGACCATGGATATATTACTTCATCACGTGAAGCCTCAGTTTCCTCCCATATGAAACAGGAATAATCATACACTGTCTCCACCAAAGGGTTGTTATAATACAGGTCGCCTGACCCAGGCTGAGCGTTCAGTGAGACTGGTTGTCTTTATGGCATCATCTAACAAACGTCAGAATCAAGACGAAAAACTCCCTCAGCTGGGCTGAGGGTGAAACACGCTGGCATTTCGTGGCTGCCTGCGTGCTGCCTTCGTGAGCCCTTCAGATAAGCTGCGTCTGCCAACTTTCTAGTTCATCAAATACGCAGCTGGCCTGGAAGCTGCCGGCCTGGGGCTGCCTTCACTGCCAAGTCAGCTGCCATCTGGAAATCAGAGGGAGCACGAAGAAGGGGCTAGTTGCTCAGGCAGGAACAGCTGGGGCGGAGGCCCAGGAGAGTCCTGGGCTGCAATTTGCTTGCTGCGCACTCATTTGAGAGGCATGGGTTTTGGCAAGAAACAAAACAGCATCGCCAAGATACAGCTAGCCACTGTCTGCCTCCCTTCTCGGTGTGCAGGAAGCTTTGGCCCCGTTCTGACCAGTGAGTGGCACTGATGGCTGAATGGTCCAGTATGAGAAGCGCTCAGGGTACAGGTGACCCCAACAGGATAAAGGAGGGCATTTGCCATTTCGGGCCGACGTTTTTCCTTCTGATGCTTCTGCCATCAGATGCAGGAAGAAAGGCTTTGAACAGGAGTTAGAAGTAGGTGACAGTGTTAATTTGTTCATTTATTACGCTGCACATCCCTCGCTAGGTGCCAGAGGCCTGACTGCAGGAGAGGCGAAGCAGTGCAAGAGCAGAGTGCAGGGCTCTCAATCGGCACTGGGTCTCAGAACCACCTGCGGGGCTCATTAAAAAACAGAGTTCTGATGAAGCAGGCCTGGGGTACAGCTGAAGAATTTGCATTTGTGACAAGTTCCTAGGTGATCCTGATATTTCTGGTGCGGGTGCCCGTGGATATGGGCTCTGGGGTCAGGCTGCTGGGTTTGACTTGAAACCCACTCAGCTATTACTGACTGTGGGATCTTTGACAATTTTTTTTTTAGCTGAGCCATCCCGCCACCTGTTGGCAGCTCACGGCTGCTCAGCTCGGGCTGACTCGAACCACTGTTGCTCAGAGCTCAAACTCTTGAGGGAGCTCTTAACCAACTGAGCCACTCAGCCGGCCCTGGATCTTTGACAATTTAGTCTCTCCGTGAATCGGTGTCATCATCTGTAAAGTAGGGATGATGATGATAGTGCGTTCCTTGTGGGTGTCAAGGGAGCTGGACAAGTTAGAGCACTCAGAACAGTGCGCAGCTTGTTGGACGCTTTTAATACGCATGAACCATGATGATCTGGAATGTTTATCAAGGATTTTACGATGAGAATTATTACATGCGTGCTTTTGTAAATTAACAAGGAAAGATGAGTAAGAAAAGTCCCTGTGTACTCATGCATATACAAAATGTTTGCATATGATTTCAAGGGATTCACAAATCCTTGAAAGCTCATCCTTGTATCTAGAAGAACATATTTTGCAATGTCTAAGCGCTCAGCCCTATGGGGAGAAATAAAGGTTACCCTTGACCTCAAAGAACTTACATCTAACAGGAATCAAGAGGAAGATAAAATTTGGAAATATCACGTAACTACAGGCCAATTAATGGGTGTGACAGAGCGGTGATGTGGTTCACCAGACATTCATTTGCTCTTCACATTTCCCAGCATCCCTTGCAATTACCTTAGGCCTGAGTGACTGGGTTCCAGCCAATGAATGTGGGCAGGCATGATGTAAGTTACTTCCAGGCTCCGGGCTTGACTCATAAACATGTCACATGATCACTCCTTTCTTTCTCTTGCCTCACAGCAGTGATTTTGGAAGCCAGGCATTCCAGGTGGCATAGCTCAAGATGGAGGAGGACCTCCCAACTGGTATCAGACTGAGCTGAGAGGGAGAAATGAACCTCTGTGGATTAAGCCACTGACATGTGTGGTTACTGGAGCATAGTCTAGTCTCCCCTGAGTAGCCAAACGAGAGAGCCATAGCTGTAAACTGAAGAGTTCCAGGAATATTAGTGAGTCCTGAAATATTTAGTTGTTAAATCAGCTGAAGGTCCCAGTCTAGACTTAGTGAGTCAAAATATTTGGGGACGGGCCCTGGGTGTCTTTCTTTTAAATGAGGTGATGATACTGAGGATTGACCAAGTTTAGGGAGCCTGGCACTATGATTTGCTAAGTCCCCAGAAAATCACCCCAAATAGTCACTGTCATGTGACCATCTAGAAGGCAGGCTGGGAGGGAAGCAGAAGGAACTGCCTGGAAGAAAACCCTGCCTCTGCCTTCTTCTACCTGTGTAGTTTTGTGAAATTTTAGTGTTTACTTCACATAGTTATTGTGATTAAGTGAGTAAATGTATGAGTTACTATTGCTGCATAATAAGTTACTCCAAAACTGAGTGGCATTAAACAACAACAACCATTTATTATCTCTCACAGTTTCCATAAATCAGGAATTCAGTGATGTTCTACTGGGCCATCTGGCTTAAGATCTCTCATGAGGGTGTCACTCTGATGTTGGCCAGCACTACGTCATCTGAAGGCTCAAGTGAGGCTGGAGGACCCATTTCCAAGATGGCGCACTCATGTGGCTGTTGGCCAGAGGCTTCAGCTCCTTTCCATCCAGTGATCCAAGCCACCGAAGAGGAAGTTGCAATACCTTCACACACTGTCACTCCCATCATATAATTTCCTGGTCCACAGGTCAGCACTGATTCAGTGTGGGAGGTAACTAAGTAAGGGTAAGGCTATCTGGAGGCATGGATCACTGGGAGCCACCACGAGGTGGGACAGCATAAGCATTTCACCTTATATCTGAAATACTTCACATGATGCCAGACATGTGATTAGCACTGAATGAACATGAGCCACTTCTATTACTAAGAGAATGATCAAAAAGCTCTAACTTGGAGCTCCAGCTCTTTCACCATTTTATTGTTCTTCACTCATTCCTCAGCAACCCTCCCGAGTGGAATCCAACTCTATACATGTCTGTGTAGCTGTTGTGCCAGGCTGTGTGCTGGGCACAGGGATCCCAGGAGACAGGACTCCCATCTGGGTCCCTCAGTATCCCCAGGGTAGACGTACTGTCATAGAGACATAGAGAGATGCTGAGAGCCAGGGAAAAGGGGTTGATTAATAATGAATTCATATACAGGGGTGGCCCATTTAACAAGGCTTGTTCACGTTGATTATCTTGCTTGAGAGACATGTGGTAGGGTGATAAGAGCACAAAGTCTGGAATGAGACTTGCCTGGAGAAAATTCCAGGTCTCATTACTACTAGCTGCGTGACCTTGGGCAAGTTACTTAGCTTCCCTGAATCCCAGTTTTCTCATCTGTTACAAATGGGAATAATAATAGTTCTTACTTTACTTCGTTAGACTATTTAATATATGAATTCAATATTCTGAACATCTAAAAGTCTCAGAACAGTAGTCAGGCTCATTGTAAATGCTCAAAAATATGAGCTGTTATTCTTCCTTTGTCAGTCATCCAGGGGTGGAGGTCAAGGACATGATAGAGAGACAAGGAAATGATAGAGAGACAAGGAAATAAAGGGATGTGTGACCTCCTTAGACCCCCAACAATTCCAAGACAAACTTGGTGTTCAAATATCACTTTTCTTCCATGACTTTTCTCCAGACCCTCTAGCTCAGTTGAGTGTGCTGGTCACATGGGGTAAGCTTGACCGAAAGTATGTCTATGATGCTATGAGTCGCCAGGCCAGGCCTCCTCTGCTGACTTCTGTAACTGTGCCTCTGGTAGCGCTATTTCTTCAGCCTTCATGTTTTCTGTTTTTGTGTCCCTTCCCTCATTCTTTTCGTTCATTTCAGACAAGCTCAGGGGTTCCTGAGCAGATCTCGCCTTCCTTTGATGGGGGAGCGGCAAGGGAAGTGGGGCTGAGGCTGAGGGGCCTGGCCCTGGAGGCAGACAGAGTGAGGCGGGGGCAGGAAGGTAGAGGAAATAAAAAGCTTCACTTCAAAGGAGAGAAGAGCTGATCAGCTGGAGGATTCTCCATCCTCTGAGATCAGATCTGCACTCTAATTAGTGAACCTTCATTAAGTTTCAGAAACCAAAACTAAGGGGCTGTTGGGCCTCCTGCCTAACGGTGTTGGTTAAAAGGATTCAGGGATGTGTCCAAGATACAGCTTCCATGGCGCTCTGCAGAGAAGGGAGTTCAAGGTGGACAGGACACAAGGTTAAGGTTCTCCTGGAGCTTGCCTGCTCGGAGGGTACAGACAACACCAAACAAGATCATTTCAGCAAGTGTGACACAGGACGACGAAAACACTGTGCAAGGTCCCTGGAGGGCCACCTTGGATTGGGCTGTCAAGGAAGGTCACATTTGGGCTGAGCCCCACCAGCCACGTGTGGGCCTGGGAAAGAGCATTTTGGGGAAAAGAAAGGGCTGGTGCAAAGGGGTTTTATGCCAGGGCAGAGTGAACGAAGGACCCTTGAGAGGGGGACGGGGCCTCAGGCTGTGACAGGTCATGCAGTTGTTACAGAGAGCCCTGTGCAGGTTTAAGTGTAGGACTGGTGACTCCTGACCACTTGGCTACCAGGTAAAGAATGGCTTTCAGTGGGCAAAGTAGAAGTGGGTTGGCCCTTTAGAGGGACTTTAGGAGTCCAGGTAAGAGGTGTGCTGTTATCCCCAACTACTGTTGACAGTGGGACTGAAGGTTGGGCTGTTTTATGAATATGGGACCAAGAGAATTTGCTGTCCCCTAGATGTGGGGGATGAGGAAATGGACAAGTCAGTCAGGTTTTGAGGTATGGGACTTGAGTCCAGCGGGCTGTGCATCTACACAGGGCCTGCGTTGGGGTCGTTCTCCATCCCATGTGCTAAGCAAGCAGTTGGAGTTTTGGAACTACAAAGAAGGGAGCCCCTCCTTACAACTCCTAAGGGACCAACCACAAAGGACCTCAGCTTGGTGATGCCACGGGATAGGGCTCTGACAAAAGGGAGGTTGGTTGTGGCCAGTCATGCACTGTTCAGAAAATAGAAGGGTTTGGGGAATGGCCGCGGTGACAGCCCATCCCCAACACAAGCCTGTCTCCTCCAGCCTGGGGCTCAGCAGATGAGAGGATTGGGTAGCTGGTGGCTGGAATTCTTCATGAACAATCGCTCCCCCTACACAGCTTCATTCGTACAGAGCTTAGAAAGCAAGAAGCTTTGGGAGGATTGGAAAAGAGAAGGACGTTGGATCGAGCCAGGACAGGTGTGTCATGGGAGCCAGAGTTCTGTGCTGTGGTAGCCTCTGGGCCCTGGCAGCCCCAGCCCTGGGGAGGGTCATCCATGTTACTTCATTTCCTGGCCCGGATGGAGCACAGAGATGACTGTGGGGCCTCTTCACCTGTACAAAGTCCAAAGGGGACAGAGACCTAGAGGAAGCCTGAAGGGAGTGCAGTGGGGATCACCCTCCTCACCAAACCGCCTTGCACCCTGCCCCAGCAGGCCAGCTATCTGAAGCCCCACCTCCTGCAGGCGGGAGCAGCAGGGTGGCTGCTGAAGACCACTTGAAGGCATTCTTGGGACCACTGTGCTGGCAGAGGGTGAGAAAGGGAAGGAGACGGGGCTCTATGACTGATGCTGAACACCCAAGACTCAGTTCTCCCTGGGACACCTGGCCCCAGACTGAACCCTCCTCTCCCAGATACAAATCCATTCATTCGCTCACTCACTCACTCACGCACGCATGAGCTTTTGAGATGCCAGCAATATAGCCAAGAGAAAGAAAAAATGAGGAAAGAGGAAGAGAAGAATGCGGAGAGGGAGGAAAGAAGGACTGGAGGGTATGAGGGAAAGAGGAAAGGAGGAAGGCAGGAAGGGGGGAAGAAAGGAAGGAAGGAAGGAAGGAAGGAAGGAAGGAAGGAAGGAAGGAAGGAAGGAAGGAAGGAAGGGAGGGAGGAAAACGGCACAGGCCCTGCTGTATATAGACTGAATGTTATGCCTTCCCCAAAATTCCTATGTTGAAGCCTACCCCGCAGTGTGATGGAGTTAGGAGGTGGGGCCTTTGGGAGATGCTCAGTTCATGAGGGGAGCCCCCGTAAATGGGATCGGTGCCATTTTAAAAGATCCCAGAGAGCCATGTTGAGGACACAGAAGATAGTTTTCTATGAAAAAGAAAGTGGGCCCTCACCAGACACTGAATCTGCCAGAGATTTGATCTTGGACTTCCAGCCTCCAGAGCTGTGAGCAATAACTGTCTGTTGTTATAAGCCATCCAGTCTGTGCTATTGATATAGCAGCCTGCAATAGCAAAACATTGGTAACAACCTAACCGTCCATCAGTAGAAACTGGCTAAATTAGAGTCCATCCAGACCATGGAATTCTATGTGCCCTAGAAAGGAATGGAGAGGCCCTTATGTACTGATAGAAAGCGGTCTTCAGGATAGATTATTGAGAGAAAAAAAGGCAGGATATATATGTATATATATATATGTATATATATATATATGTAGTACACTGTCTTTTCATTAAACTTTGCCAAAACTTTTCTGCAAAGGGCCAGAGATTAAATATCTTAGGCTTTGCAAGCCACGGATGATCTCTGTCGCATATAGTCTTCTTTGCTTTTTGTTTTGTTTTGTCTTCTTATAGCCCTTTTAAAATGTAAAACCCATTGTTTGCTCTCAGACTATACAAAAACAGGCTGTGAGCTGGCCTTGGCCTCGGGGTGAGCTGAGCTGCAGTTTTCTGGATTAAAGGGCAGGGATGTTTGTACAGGCAAAATGTCTCTCTGAAAGGGTACCCAAGAAACTGATACTCCTGGCGCCTCTGGGGAGGGGACCTTGAGACGGGCGTGAGAGCTTTCACATCCTGTGCACTTTTGTACCTTTTGATATTTTTGATCACGTAAATGTATTACTAGTTAAAAGATAAAATAAAATGAACCTTGACATTCAAATGGAAGCTTTTACCCTTCACCAAGGTCCCCAAAGGCCATGCACAAAACAAAACATGTCAAGTACCCCTATATTTCAGGCTGAGACAGGATTTGCAAAGGAGGTGCTGAAAATATTCTGGGAAGTTAAAGATCAAAATCTACTTCAGTATAAAAGAGTTGAAAGGAATGTGTGCAGGAAGTTGGAAAATGGAGCTTTATTAGAAAGGGGTTGTTGGTGGGGTAAGGATCTCATCTGTCTCCCTCCTCATCATGGGGGAGAGGGATGGGGTACATTCTCTTTCCATCCAGCAAATCTAGTGAGAGGCACTTCAGGAAAGCCAAGACTGCTTGTTTCCATCCTCTATTCCCAACTGCTCTTAATGTCCAGGTTCCTCTGCCAGGCCAGGTCCATCTGGGGCAGCTCCCTTTTCGGCATGGACAGCAGCTTGGCGCCAGCAGCTCCAGCCCCCAAACTCCTGGGGGACGTCTTCTCGTTTTGACTTCTGTTCCCTGGGGGATGATCCTTCTTCATCATATTGTAATTTCTTGAGCCTTAATTTTTCCAGACATGGAAAAGCACTCAACTTGGAGCCAGAAGGCACTTAGCTACGTGAACTCCAGCAAGTTTTTTCACATCTCGAGCCTCTCGTTTCCTGATCTGAGGAAGACTCAGTGCGCATGCACTGTGACAACACCTGGTGCCCAGCGTCCAAGTGGAGTTACTCTGCCCTCAGATCTCAGTGGGTTGATCAGAAATACAAATAGGTTTCTGAGTTTGCCATGGAGAAGCTCATGCTGCTCCGAAGGACTGTGGTCAGTGGGAAGGCACCTAGGTACCCTGAGTTCCTTCTGGAAACTCCGCTCCCTCCTCCCACCCCACTCCCATGGCAGAGGCTGGATTTACACCCGCGGTCAGGGCTGAGCCAGAGGCCCACACCCAGAGCCGCACACCTGGGCACCTGGGAAGTGCTTTCTGAGGGGCCTGACCCAGAGCCTCAGAAATGCCATCTCCAATCCTGACAGCTGCCTGGTTGGTGCTGGGCTTGGAGGAGCAGAGACCTGGGCACAGAGCCACTCTGCAAGGAGCCAGAGATGGGTTCAATCTGCCAGATGCATGGAGGATCAGTGTGGGGAGAAGAACAGAGGCTGGGCCAGCAGGACACTCTCACAGGGTTGTGTGTGTGGGGGGGGAGGGCAGGGCTGAAAGCTCACTGGAGGTCTTTCCAGAGGAGGAGAATGGGGGTGGGTAGATGGCCATCTAGAGAGCCTTCCCCTGGGGGCTTTTTGCATCTTAGTTATGAGTGGGATGAGTTTTCTGGTCCCAAGGTAACTTTCACTCAACTTTTCACTGAGGACTTATAATGTGCCAAGAACTGTGCTCAGCGGGGGATGGAGTGTGAGTTACATGGTGTGGGGGGCCCTGCTCCCAGATCTGCTGAGTTGGAGGACTTGTTCTCCTGAGAATTCTGTGGTCACCTGGAGGAGTCAGCGCTAGGGAGCTTGACCTCTGCATGTCCTTACCCAGCCACCAAGACCGTGAGAGCCCTTCTGATCTCAAGCTGCTCCCTCAGCGTCTTGGTCCAGAGTTTAATCCTTGTATGGTGTCAAAGGGTTACTAGATTTATTGTGGTGATCACTTCATAAGGTATACAAACGTCGAACCACTATATTGTACATCTGAAACTAATACAATAATGTATGTCGACTATAACTAAGAAATAATTTCAAAAAATTAGACACCACCGAATGAAAGCACCGCCTAGTATGCTGAAAATCATTGGTGCAGTGGCCCTCCCCCCCCCCCCCCACCCCAGGCCAGTGCTCTTGTCTGCACCACAGCACGCCTTCTGGTTTAATCCTTTCCATCTTGATTGATTTCCCATAGGCCTGGTGAGGAAGCGAGAATGGGTATGTTCAAGTGAGGTCCTGAAGACACTATGATGGGATTGGAATGTATGCTAAGGACAGGAGGGAAGCATTGACATTCTAAAGCAGGGTAGTGACACGATGGATCTTCCATTTGTTTATTTCATTCGTTTAACAAATATTTATTGAGCATATACGCTGTGCAAGCCTGTGCTGTGCTGTGAGTATGTAGCGTTGAGCAAGGCAGACCCATTTCTCATCCTCATGGTCCATTCCAGTGGGGAGACAGACAATGACCAACTTATGTAAGTATACACATAAATTCATTACATTAATAAAAGTTTATATTGGCGAGCGGGAAGGAAATAAATAGGATTCTGGGACAGAATAAAAGGAGGAAGCCTCTTTAGAGACAGTAGCTCAAGAAATGCTCTCTAAGGAAGTGGTTTTCTAGCTGAGCCTTACAAGATGAGAAGGAACTGGTCTCGTGAAAACCAGGGAAGTGAGTGTTCCAGCTGGGGTGAGAGCGGAGGTAGCGGAGCAGGAAGCTCAAAGGCCCCACAGTGGGAGGAGCTCAGAGGACCCTGGGAACTGATGCGAGGTTGGTGTGATGAGGAAAGTGACACGAGATCAGGAGGCAGAGGCTGGCAAATGTCGTCATGCTTAGAGGGTGAGAAATGACAGTGTCGTAAACTGAGTGGGTCAGAGATGAAGAGACAGAGACCTATGTGAATATATTTCAGAGAGAACCGACAGGGCCTGCTAATGGATTGAATGCGCCGAGGATGGGGGCAGCATTAGCAAGAAGGAGGCGGTGACGCATACCCCACATGTCTGGTTGGAGCTGTTTGCTGAGATGGAGAAGCCTGGGAAAGGGGGATCAGGTTTGGAGAATAAAACAAGATCAAATTTACTTCCTGCAAAGTATTATGAAGCTGGATTAGGGAAGGTGAGCCCAGTGCAGGGAGCCCAGGTCGGGGCTGCTCCCGTATTCCAGGTGAGAGATTCTGATGAGGGTGACCTAGGGCGATGGCCGTGGGGACAGCAGGAAAACCGACATCCCTGCTAAACAAGCAAAGAGAAGAGCTCTCTGCCTTCCCAAATGCCATGGATTTTTGTCTGCGAGGTGGCTGAGCAGGCCAATCAGAGGGAACAGTCCTTTTTGGAAGACATTGAAGTGAAACCACCATATGGAGAGGAGTGGAGGCGAGTGATGTGGAAAATGGGGTCACAGGAGAGACCAGGCAGAGGCTGCAGCAATGTGGCATCTTCCACAGCTGGCTGTCGATATGGGCGAGGGAGCACTGGATGAGCACCATCTGTGCCAGGGAGAAGGCCATCCTGGGAGACAGATGGCCGGGCAGCCAAGAAGTTCACAGGGGAAAGGCAGGGTGACCTCTGCATCCAGGGTGACCTTCGAGAGGCTTAGCAGGGGGCGTTCAGAGAGGCCCTGGGCATGACGGGCTCTGGGATGTCCACCCTCAATGCCCCCATTCCTGCCCCTTAGAGCTGGGTCCCAGGCTGTGCAGCTGAGACAAGCTCTGCTCTCCTTAGCCTCACTGTCCTCTAGCAGTGTCTTCTCCAGCTCAGAGATTAGCCAAAGCAGCAGGGAGCAAGGCTAGCCTGGCAGCAAAGGGGGAGAAGGAGGTATATCTCCTTACAGACAAAAGGCATGAGTGGCTGGTAGACACAGTGGCTGATGCCAATCCGTCAGCTGTGGACCCTGTGAAGACATTCATCCACTCATTCATCCATTCATGCACTCACTCATTCATGCATGCCTGCACGCATTCAACAAACACTGACTGAGCATCTACCAATGGCAGGCGGTGTCCCGGGTGATGGGGACAAAATGGTGAGCAAGACCCAGTCTCTCGCCTCAAGAAAAGGCAGATCAACAACTGGACAATGCTGACCATCAAACCCTCTCACTTCTTTCTTCCCCACCGTGTCCCCACGTCTGTTCTTGGGGCCCAGAGCTCTCCAGTCAGCACCCAGGGCCCTCACCCTCCAGCCCTTGGACCTCACTTGCTTTATTCTGATTTAAGCCCGTCTCTTAAATCTTGTTTCATGAGACTAAGAGGTAGGGAGCGATCGGGTTGTAAAGAACACTGAGGGACATTGTTCTGATTGCGGCCTTTATCCTGAGAGCACTGAGAAGACATTGGAGTATTTAGGCAAGGGAAGGGCACTAATTTCCATTTAGAAAGCACCTGCAGCTACGAGGTGGGAGGATGGGAGGAGAGAAGGACGGTTAAGACCAGTTTCCCCGCGGAAACCATTTGGGAGGCATTTGGAAGAACCTGGATGAGAGCTGACAAGGGCTCCCCAAAACCCCAACCCCTACCCGTCATATCCAACCTACTCTCTGAAGAGAACTGATGAGTCTGTGGAAGGTTTTGCCCCAGCAGAGGCATCGGTATGTGTTCGAAGTTTAACCGACATTGATTGGGCAGCTTCCATTTATCAAAGACCATGTATAATTAATTCCCTCCGAGCTGTGGTGTCAGGAAAAATTAACCTGAATCTCTCTTTCTTAAAGATGAAGAAACTGAGACTTGGCTCCAAACCAACCTGATTGTGAAATCTCACTCTGCCACCTGCCCAGGGTTTTGTTAAAAAGAGGTGACGGGCCCAAAATGGAGTCACTTGGGCTAAGCCCATGACACCAAACCAAAACTTCATACCTGACCTAACTACAGTTACAACCTCCCCCAGGAAGGTAGCCTTCACTGGTCAGTCTAGAATTTTCTGCTCAGCACCAATGAGGTAATCTGTCACATAGGGCTTTCCATCCCCCAAAGGAAGATGAGGTAATCCTCCTAATAGGCCCTTTTTGTCTCCCAAAGGGAGGTGACCTTGCCTGAAATTATCCTTTTGTGTTGCTGTTCATGACTTTCTCATCCTGCCTTTAAAACCTTTCCATTTCTGTAGCCCTTTGGAGCTCCCTTCTACTTTTAATAGATGGGATGCTGCTGGATTCAGGAATCCTTCGACAAAGCCAATTAGACCTTTAATATTTACTCAGTTGAATTTTTGTTATTTAACAGTATGGCTAGAAAGTACACGGTACAAGGCCCTGTGAGCTGAGCCCTGGACTTGTGTGGTTGCTACTACTAATATCTTTTTCTGGAGAGTTGTATTGAACGGGCCCCAGTGGTGAGATTTTTGGCACCCACCATCCAGTGATAGATGCAATGAGGAGGCAGTAGGTGCGTTCGGAACCGAGCCTTGGGCTGCCTGCGTGGACCGGACCTGCCCTGCCCCCATTTCCCTCCCCGTCTCTCTCTTTTCCTGGGCCTGACCGGGGGCAGTTCCGTAGGTGAAGAGGCCTGGGCCTGCGGGCTTCCTTTGCCGGAGGCTTCCCCCCTTGCCAGGGTCCTAGGAGAGGCCTGTGCCTTACCTCACCTTCCCCACTCTCCTGGTCTTTGTTTTCTTATTAGGCCAGGGTGGGCCGATGAGGAGAGCAACTACGCCATCTGCTGGGAAAACTGGGCAAGCGCCAACTGCGCCCAGGTGAGGGGTAGGCAGACATTTCCCTTCTGTGTGACTTTTGGGCATAGGAATCTTGGGTAAACAAAGAGGATATCACAAGTGACCTCTTCTATAGGAGTAACCCTGGGAACAGAACCCCATGACAGCTGGTGGCAGGAGACAGTGCCAACAGGGCTGCCTATTACCTGTGCGCTCAGGTGATAGGATACAGTGGTGAACAGTGGGGGGAAAGGCAAATCTATAGCTGATTAAAATTCAGTGTCATACGAGGGATGTTGGGGACAATACAGGCAGAGGAGACAAGTGGCTGACTTCCTAGGTTCCCTGCGAGGTGCTCCCCCTGAATCCAGAAGGAGGAATAGGAGGTAAGCCAGGGTTAAGGGAAGACATCCCACAGAGAGGGCACCTGGGTGGGCCGCCCTCGCCTTTCCTGCCTCTCCAGCAGCTGGAGAGATCTCAGCACCTTCCCTCCACTGGCCCCTTGGAAACGCTGGTCCCTGAACTGTGTATGAGTGGCAGGAGCTCAGCGTGCCAATGTCTGCCCCTCCATCGCCACCTGCCAGCATATCCCCGCCTATCCTCACCCCAGGGCTCCCCTCCCTCCCCAGGCTACACACGTGTGATTGGAAGACTGCTATGAGCAGGCATCCTCACGCCACAGACCTGAAGTCAGGCAAGGCCAGAAAGCATAGTGGCAAGATGGCAGAGTGGCCCTAGCTGGTGAACTCGGGCCCAGCCGCCACAGATCCCTCTGCAGCTGTTGGGATGGATTTTTCCAGGGTAAAGGGGGCACAGCTGAGGTAGATGTAGGATGAGTAATTCAAGTCAATGTTAATTCCATCTGTCTGCCATTCTAATCAACTTGATACAATTCAAGCATCATTTACTAATACAGGTCAAATTCTGTGTGAGTTTGTGGAAGAAGGTGGGACACAAATGAACATTTACTGGGCCGTCTACCGTATGTTAGGCACTGTGCTAGCTGCTATGGGTACCAAGTTAAGGAGACGTGGTCTCCATCCTCAAGAAGCACACCATCACACACCCACATCCACACCCGGGCAGCCTTCCTGTTCTGATCTCTTCCCCCATGAAACCTGCTCCCAGGAAAGCGGCAGATAAATTAAGCCATGGCCATTTTCTCTCATTAGGCATTCTCTCCTCTTTATTTGAGTCATGAGCCTCACTCACTTTCCCACCCTGTGAGTTCTGGCTACACCCATGACTGCCCAGCCAGAGAATGTTTCCCAACCTGCCTTGCAGCTAAGTGCAGGCCACGTGATTGTGGCCAATGCATATGAGAGGAGATATGTGGAAACTTCTGTGATACACCCTCCTTTTCCTCTTCCTTCTTCCATGGGCTGGGGTGCCGACCTGGCGTACAGTGATGAGCAGCCTTTGCTCACAAAGATGAGGGCAACACCTGGTGGTTGTGAAGCAACAAGATGGAGGGAACCAGGTCCATGGACCACCTCCTGGAGCAGGACCATCCGACCTCCTCAAACCTCCTACCAGCCCAGACTTTTACACGAGAGATACGCTGAGTTCTTCAATCCATGGGAATGGGGCTTTTATTAAAGTATTCAGATCGATATCCTAACAAATACAGTGTCCCTCACTCCTAGAAGCTGAATAAACCAAAGGAATGGCTGGAGTAGGAGCTTTATCAGCATATGTTTATAACTATGACCCCAGTTCCCTTCAATGTCCCAAAGTGTCTCCCAATTCATTTATCATCCAACTTGTTGGGATGTATTGTACCTCACTGTGTGGTATCTGTTTATGGCCATATGGCTCGTGCAACATGGATACCAGTAGCCAAGAACCTCTCATTCTTCGGCCAGGGTCTGTACTTCAGTTTACTGTACATCTATGATATGTATGATGTAAGATAATCTTATCTCCACTTACAGATAAGGCATAAAAGCCCATCAGAGTCTTTCCCAAGAGCCCACAGCTAAGAGAAACTCAGCTTCTCAGACTCCCTCTCTGAGCTCTTGACCTTTCCTCAAAGAAAGAATGGTTCTCTCTCCTGGCAGACTAGGGTCCTCTGGTACCAACCAGGGAATACTATTATTATAGGATATCTTTTTTTTATTATTATTATTTCTTAAAGTAGTCATAAAAAGGACAATTAAACCACAGAAATGTGAGCACTAAAGAAGGAAACTACGAAAGTCAGCATCATGTGGGTAAGAGAATGTTTAGGAATTATTGGTATTTGAAAGTCAGCCGTTACAGGTTTACATGGTTCTTGTAAATGTTCAACCACTGGAAAACTTTCAAAAATGCCAGGTAGCCAATAGTTTCTAGATAAAAAATATATTTATATATATTATTTAAAAAGTAATAAAAACCCTGTCATTTCTGATAACATCTCAGCTTGGCTGAACAAAATAACGGAGAGCGTCTTGCACCACACTTCCTGGAAGTTTGTAAATACCAGACCACAGAGCTTGACTAATGGCCACTGGACGTGGTACCCAATGTGTGTGTTTAGAGAACTGGCTGGTGTGGGAAAGACCCAAATGTCTGTTTCTTACGTCAATGTCTCTGGCCCTGAAAATCACCAGAAAAGTGGGGCAAAGGAAGATAAAGATCACCCAGATAGAAGTGGTAAGGCAGAGCTGATGCGGGAGAGCTGAAAGCCGCCGGATGCAGGGAAAGCTTTGGCCATCTGGGATGATCACACATTTTCTTTTCCCTAAATCGCGGCAGGAATGGAGAAACGACCAGCCTTTGAGTGTCAAGACTCCGATTCAATTCCAACTCTGCTCTGGACCTCTCTGAGCTGACTTTTCCCCAGTAAAATGCACAAAACAATGCTCCGCTGATAGGGGGTTGACGTGAAGAGGCAGTAAGATAGCTGAAAAAGATTTCAAATGCTTTCAAGTGCCACACAGGTGATAATGTTTATCATGAGAAAAAAATATTGAGATGAAATACCTTTTATTACTCAGTTCTTTTGCTTATATGTGCAAACTAGCTTAGGAAAAAAGGAATCTTTTGGTTCAGATCACGGTGGACAGTAGTTACCAGAGCTAATCGCAAATATCCTATTTTTCATCCTTCCTGACACATGGTAGGATTAACATTCTTGGCTCTTTTTAAAGTTGGGCATGACCATGTGACTTGCCTGTCACTTCTGGGCAAAAGCTTTAAGAGCAAGGGTGCAATCTGCCACATTCCCTAGTCCTGTCTGGGTGATTGTGGAGGTACATGCCGAGATGAAGTTGCCACCATCCTGGACCCTAGGACTGCGGTGAGCAGAGCAGTGGCCCCATCCCCAGCCTTCATCGGCTATGCAGCAAAAATAAACTTTCATTGTGTTAAAAGCCACTGCAACCTTGGGTTTGTTGCTGCAGCACAGCCTGTGCTGACTATACTTTATTTTCTGTATTTTTGATGCTCTGGCATTTGGGGTCTTGATCTGGGGGAGACTACCCCTCTTAGGGCTAGCTAATTCCTAGTGAGAGCAAACAGCTCCCCTGAGAATACACCTTTAAATTGCAAACAAACCAATCTACAGCCACAGCCACAGCTATGTCTTTTATCAAACTTACACAGCAAGCCAATGCTCCCCCTGCCAGCACTAGGGAGCACTCCTGTAGCGCAGAGCCTGCCACAGTTATTCACACTTGCCAATTCTAAGCTTACTCAGCTATCTTCCCTGCCCCGCCATCCTTCCTGTGGAAACCCATAAAAGGCTCTGCACCTGCTGTCGCCTAGCCCTCTGACTCCTGACCAACCCTGGTCCTTCCCCATGTGGTCCTTGTGACGCTCATCACACAAAGTGCTCCTGGGAGACCAGACAAGCCCTGAATGAAAGAACTCGCCCTGAGCTCATCAGGTAGAAGCTACGTTTTTCTGAGGTAGGGTCAGGCCAACCATAAATATGGCATCTACAATCCATCCTCCCGAATAGTGGGAAATAAACCCCTTAAATGAGTGTGAGGTGAAAGGTAGCACACATTTATTGCATTTTCCAGTCCCTAAGTGCCCTCTGTATGTCACACACCCAGGGGTTCTGTTCAGGTGGATCTGGCTAAGGGAACGTCCAACTGTCCAGACACCTTCATGAGGCCCCCTGCTTCAAGTGACTTTTTATGAAGCCACAGAGGACGGGATTTGAAGATCTCTGTGGGTCACAGGGAGTGGAAGGAAAACAGGGGGATGAATTCATGACAAGGCTCTCAACCTGGAACAGTGGGCCGCCTGCCAGGGTCCATGACTCTTGTCACTGAATGTAAGAAGCTGAATGTTCATTTCCTACAGCAGGGAGCCACAGCGCTCGGCAGGTTCTCCGTGGCTATGGCCCCAAAAGGGCCGCCACTGTAACAGAAGGCAGCTCGGCGTCCAGGAGCTCGCAGACAGAGGAGCTTGGACTGCTGTTGTTTTTTTCTTGATTTTCCTGGTGTCTCACCAGGTGGGCAGATTGCTCATCTCTCCTTCAGCTCCAGTATTCTCCAAGTGGAGCTGAGTCACAGAGCTCCACAAGCCTTGCAGGGTCTTGTGTGGTAGAGAAAACTAGAGAAATCTGGGCCCGAGTCCTAATGAGGCCATTTACCAGCAGGTGACTTAACCTCAACGAGCTGATTTCCTCGTAGACAAAGGGAGGATAATAACATTGTCACACCAACTGTCATAGATGGAAACAATGACCGCAGAGAGCTTTCCACTTTCCTTCCCATTAATAATCAAAGCCTCATTATGGAGCCTTTCCTATTTGCCATAACGGTGCTAAGTGCTTTTAGCTACATTGTATCATTTAATCTTCACCAAAGTCCTATAGCGTAAGTAATATTATTATCCTCATTTAAGTTTTTACTGGGGAGGGGGAAGCATTGAGGCTTAGCGGTCAAGCACCTTGCCACGGGGAAGTAGAGCTGACTGACTCGAGTCCATCCTCCTAACCCAGGGTTCTCCTCCATCCATGCTCCCATCCATCTGCACACGCCACCCAAGAAGCTGCCAAAACCAAGTGCCCAAATAGCAGGCTGCAAGCTGTTGCTCCTGGGGTGATCTGGATAACGAGGGGGAAGGCACTATACACTGAGTCCCTGATGTGTCAGGCATGTGACAGTGATCTCATTTGGTTAGGCTCCAAGGAGTGCTTTCAGCAGAGCTCTTGTGATAAGCACATACTGTCAACCTTGCTTTCTTTTGCTCCATGTGACAAACACAGGGGAGGTGGTAAGGGTCACGTGCCTGGTTTCAGGTCGCACCATGGTCATGGGCTTAGCTGGGAATTAGGAAATTGGGATCATCTTTACAAATGACAGGCACCACTAGCCTAAGGCAGCCACCTCAGGCTAAGGACAGTAGCGACAAGAAGCGTGACCAGAATCATGACGTTCTCAGAACCGTTGTTTATTTCCAATCACCCCACTTCTTCACCCTGGAGTAGCTGCATTATATCAAGGAAGGGGTCCCCGCTTCGTGAAGGAGGGGATTAGCCTCCATTTCAGACTTCCTGAGTGGAAGGTGGTCCAGCAGGGCTGAGGGGCTCGGGAAGGCCCCGGACTTAGGGCAGGGTGGGCCGCACCGCGTGGCCCTGCTCCGGGGCTCTGCCTGGCTTCTCTACAGAGAAGCAGGGGCTGCTGGCATCGCCACCTGATTCCCGCCATGTGTTCCGGGCTGGAAATGAACTGATTAGAGCGAATGCCGGAAAGGAACTTTTTAGACAAGCTCTACCATTTGGGCCTGAGTTTTCCAATCAGCTGTGCAGAGGCAGCTAAGCCAATGCTCCCTCACGCTGCCACGCGGTAACTGAGTCGTACACAGGAGCCTCTCAAACAGGGAGGCTTCTGCTCACCAGCTTCGGAAAAAGAAAAAAGATGAGTGAGGAGAAGGGCGCGGGGGCGTGGCTGCTTCCTCCCCACCCAGCTGCGCCTTCTGGCTGCCAGCCCCTCTCTGTCCCCACCATCCCGCCTGCGGGCGGCTGGAGCTGCTGCTATGAAGGGCAGCCCGCCTGGTGCTGGAGGGGCTCCATCACTGACCAGCAGCTGGGGCAGGGCAGTGGCTGGCCGCCAGCTGGGCTCATTTGTTGGCCACGGCAGAAAGCTGGTCTCGGATGCGGCCCAGCCCGTCTAACATAGTGGCCAGCGTCTCCTTACTCAGCTCCATGGTGACAGCCGAGACGGAGGGTTTGTCCCCACACAGACGAGGGTCTTCCTGGATCTGAAAAGAGAACATGGCCCACAAGTCAAAGCTGCCTGTCTTCCTGTCGCCCTGTAGGTGAGCCCTATCTACCCTGTTCTGGGGAGCCTCTGAGTTACAGACAGTCCCTAGCCCTGGAGTCATTTAGCACTGCGAGAGGGAAGGGGACGTCTCAGAGGCTGGGGTCAGTGTCCATGTGCAAGGAGTACTCCAGGCAGGGATCTGAGAAGCCAAGGCTCGCCCCCGCCTCTGCCCCCCTAACTCAGTGAGAGAACATTCCACGTATTCAGACTGGTAATTTACGCAGTAGGCTCTAGGGGTATATAAGCATCCATAGGGATGCAAGAAAAATATGACATCTTCTATTTACATTTGTACCCTTTTTAAAAAGTGAGCTTTAGTAATATTTAAACTTAGTTGTTACAGGCACCCTTACGTTTTCATTTTCTTGTAGGTGTTGAGTTTCTGGGTGTCTGGTTAAGTAAATACAGCATTACATTATCTAGTTTTAACTAAACAAACCCTTCAAATAGATATGTGGTTTAAAAAGATCCCTGAGAACAGCTGTAAAGTGAAGGTAACACGAATGAAGCAGAGTGTGAGAACAAGAGGATGAAGAACTGACTCCTCCAGCTGCCGACAGGAGCTGGCAATCTGGCACGTTACAAGTGACAGACTGATCGCACTGACAAGAAGTTTGCTACAGGACAACATTATCAAGAAGGCAACTGAAATCTGAATGCACACTCTTATTGTTAAAGCTAAACTTTCCTGTAGGTGTGTAAGGTAACCTTTAGGTATCAGCAAATTGCTTTAAAAATTTGTTTTGTATCTTATCCTTTTAAAATTTCGACTTCTGGTAGATGTTTTATTATGTCTATAATATGTTAACAGTAGTACACATACACTTTGTAAATAAATACTGCATGGGTGGGGGGTTTAATTTTTTTCATTTATGGGGTTAGAGCTCCCTACGCTTTGGAGACTGGTATTATCGATGGGTGCCGAGTCACCGCTGCCCCCCTTTCCTTCTGGTGGGAACAACAGCGGACATACCTTCATCTGGAGCAGGCAGGTGGGGACGGCCATGCGGCTGATGCTGTCTGAGGCCGTTTTGATGTCCACTCTCCAGTCCAGGTCAACCAGGCGTGGGAGGGAGACTGTGGGGGGGACAGCTGAGCTCAGCGCTCACACGTCCCACATTTATCAAGCCTCTGCTCTGTGACAGGCAGCTCTAGGGCTGTACATGGGCAGTGCATTTGGTCCACACAGCAAGTCTCTGAGGGAGACAGGCAGATGGGGTCCAAGGCCCCGGCAGGTCAGGGCCTCACCACTGCTCCGTGCCACCTGCACATAGTGATGAATCATGGTGGGCAGCATCTCCAGGCTTCTGCCTGAACACCTAGCCCTCCAGATGTCAGGACAGAATGAGAAACGACACAAAGCAGAGAAGCTGGGGTTATGACCTGAGTTTTAGGAAACGTGTGCTTCAACAATAGTGGAAAGAGCTGTTGCTTGAGACAGACTTGGCTTGGAGATGGGTTCTCCCACATGTTTAACCTCTGAGCCTCTGTTTCCTGATCTGTAAAATGGGGATAATCTTAGTCTAGCTCCCAGGGTTGTGGGGAGGACTAAATGAGTTGATGCAGGTAGACGTCTTCAGCATAGTGACAGGCTCAGAATAAGTTGTGTGACCACTTATTAAACATCCACTTCTATTCAATGTTTCTAACTAAAAATTTCAATTATGGTTTTTTTCCTAATAGAAATATAATTATTTTAAGTATTTCATTTTCTGGTTTGTATATCTGGGTTTTTGTTTTGTTTTGTTTTGTTTTGTGTTAACAACATGCCTATATTCTATTATGTTTATAATCAGAAAAAAAATTAAAAAGTGGTTTAAAAAGAAAACCAACACACACTGTTTCTTTAGGGATCAGGTGGACTCACTTTGATTTTTGGTAAAAACTCTGGCCATCTGTTAGAAAAAGAGCTGGGGCAGGGAAGGAGGGGAAAGGAGGAGAAGGCAGATTTCGTGGTACTCACTCAGATTTGCTTGGGCTTCAGTTCTCCAAGTCGATCTGTTTAAGAGGGAAAGATGAGGTAAAAATGATAGAAAAGGGAAGAAAATTAAGTCTTCTGATAATGAAAGAGGCCTGTGGACCTGTGCCCTTTGCCCCTCTGTGATCTTCAAACCTGTAATCACCTGACAGGAAAGGAACCCAGAAACGCCTAGCTTCAATGAGCAGCTGTTTGTTTGTTTTGTAAAGCTCGGTGATGTTAAGGCCACAGGGGCTGTTAGTTTTCACATCTTGGGGTGGGGTGGGGGAAGGCTTAGTGCACTGTAATCTTACGGTGCTATCATTCTCAGAGACAAAACAGAGATCAACCAACTCTCTTTTTATTGAGCATATACTACACAATGCATTGCACTTGATGCAAAACACACCCAAACAGATCTGTCTAATGCTATAGCAAGCGTCAGAGTGAGATGACAAACAGAGTCACAGTAAAATATGGTCATGTATGAGAAAGTTTCTTAATGAACAACAAAATCCTTTGTAAACAGGCATTATCTGTTATTCTATCAGAGAGGTCTGTCTGTCCAAGCCTGCTGCTAGCTAACAGTTAACCAATTCTGATTAAATTTCATGTGTTTCTAAGGATTTTGCCAAACAAGAAAATATACAGGTAACTCACAAAAGAAGTAAAAATGACCAACAAACATAAAAAACACATTTGGCATCACTAGTAGCAAAGATATATAAATTAATATGAGGTACCTTTTGCCATTTGTGAAACTGGGAAAAAATGTAAAACATATTCCCCGGTACTGGTGAAGGTGTGGGGAGAATGGGACACTCGTGTTCTACTGGTGTAAAAATACCTGGTGCAATCTTTCTGATGGCCAACTTGTTAATATGCAGCCAAAGCCTCAATCAGTCCATTGCCTTTAAGCCAGTAAGAAAATAATTAAGCAGGTGAACAAAGTTTCTACGATAAAACTATAGTGAAAATGGCCAATAGCCTACATGTCCAACACTTGGGAATTAATTAAATCACAAGAATTTCTTCATATAATGGAATATGGTTAGCCATTAAAAATATTATCAGAGGTAAATATTTACTAACCTGAAATACCATGAACATTAATACTGTAAACAGAAGACAAGCAAGTTATAAAATGGCACGATCCTATCGTGTGAAAAACAGAAATGCAACACCAACCTCTCTGTGTATGTGTGAATGGAAAATATAACCAAGTCCGGAAAAGCTCTCCAGTAAGGAATTCATAGTAACCCTCTGGGTGGTTTACCTGCGTGTGCTTTCCAAGAATGAACATACTATTTCTAGGACAAGAACAAAAAAAGTTTTGCAAGGAACTCTCAAGAAATGAGCACTTACACATGTTCAAGGATGATTTTTGTCAGCAGGTTTTTGAGGTTTTGGTGGAAATTTTCAGGAAAGAGAGCCAGAATCGCCTCGGCAGAGGACAGGTCATGGAAGGCCGCCAGCCTGGTGAGGCGGTGCAGGGCCTGGAGCAGCTGCAGGACAGATGGGGAGCCCCGGGCGGTGAGGAGTGGGGCAGGGACCGGGCTCTACCCCTGCCTGCCACACTGCCACAGTCATTCAACTGAGTCTCACGAGGCCTCTGTCGCCGATGCTCATGCCCACGTGCCTTGGCCTGCCTCGAAGTTCACCTGTTGCTTTAGGAGACAGATGCAGCCACCTGACACAGCAAGCTGTCAACTTGCCAGACACTCTGCTTGTGGGCAGAGTTAATAAATCCCCTCTCCTTCTGCACAGAATCTGACCTTCAGCTAACTTTCTAGCCCGTTCCCCTGGTAACCCGAGAGAAGTGGGAAGTCAGCTGTGTTACTAGGCAACACGGCAGTGGTCCACTGCCTCTGGACTGCAAGGACTGCATGGTCACCCAGGGGGCCCATCGCTCCGGGCTTCCCTGAGTGTGGCTGCACGCTCCTTGCCAGAACCTGAAACTGTGCTTATTGAATTGCTACCAGCGGTATTGGCTCCTGCGGGGTTGGGGTGTTGAATCCAGGATGGCAGAAGTGTCATGACCTTGCCCCTAGGCTGTCACCTGGGAGGACAAAGAGAACGAACAGCTCCAGGCTGGCTGTGTGGAATCCCCCTGTGGGAGAGGAGTGCCTGACGCAGCCCTGCTGGGCCCCTGTATTAGCCCTAAGTCCTTCCCAGTGAATCTGTAGCCCAGTGTGGCTATGGCCGCCTTGTGACTATAACAATGCCAAGAAGATTCTCCAAAGGTAACTTCCTCTGCTTTCTCTGATGCCACTGTCTGCGCAGCTGCAGACAGGCACAGCCCAGAGGTGAGGGGACGTTAGTGGATAAGTGCTCCAACCTCTGTGCCCTCCAGGGGACAGTGCTGGGGTGTGCTTCACACGGCTTCTTCCAGGACCCCAGGAATGAGCTCCAGCTGCCCACAGTAGTAACCGCTCATTACATACCCTTTTCCCAGCTTGTCTCTCATCCCTGTTTGAGTTTCCCACTCTCTCCTTTGTGCTTTCCAGAATCACCTCCCAAATAACTACCTGCACCCACGTCTTTTGGGGAACCCAAACTAAGTCTCCAGCTCACTTCCATAATCTTACTTCTGCCGTTTACTCTTCTACAGATGACTTCAATGAACAAAACTCCAGATTAAATAAATATACAATACAATACAATACAACACAATACAATACAATATCAACAGTAACAACTTGGGGCGGTTTAGATAAACCCCTATTTTGGAAACACGTTGGCCCTGGGGCGGTAAGGCTGTGAGTGCTCCATACCTCGAGTCACTTCACTCTCCCTCTTGGCGATCGGCTGAGATCAGGTGAGATCCAGCAGTATGTCCTCCCCAACAGTACATGGGGCCCTGGGAACTTCTGCCCCGTGATCCCTGAAAAGCCTGCCTAAGCTATCCACCCAACAGTGTATCAGCACCACTAAGTTACCGGTTGAGAAAGAAAACCATACAAAGGCTGGCTTTTGGCCACACTGTCTAGATAACAAGTCTGCAAAGGAAATGGTCAGCGTCTCTGATTCTGGGTATAGCTCTCCCATCCATGACTCATTTACCACAGGGAAGTAAAGGTTCAAAGGCAACAGTTTTTAAGTTCACTAACATTCAAGAAAATCTATTTTAAGTTTGCTGTAACGTCAACAGACATTTCAGGGGAAAAATTTCCTTGGACACAGCAATGACTGGGAGGTCAAGAAAGACTCATGAGTTGACAATCCAGTGGCCAAAGGTCATTTCTGACCACACTTACTTGCTCTGCCTCCTCCTGGGTCACAGACAAGCTGGAACATGTAATATCCAGGAGTTTTTTCGAGCCAATGGCTGAAGTGGAAAAGCTCTCTTGGCATAGCTGTCTGACAACATCTTTCGAAGAGGCCTATAAATTAATTCACAGATGGGGAAAAAAACAAGACGCTGAAAATCCATGTTTTAGACACAGTGTCTCAGTATAACTGTGTCTCAGTAATGATGTGACACCTTTCAGAATCAAGATTTACAGTGCACAGGACACTTCCATTTCCGGGAGGATGGAGCAGAAGTACTGTTGCTCCTTTTTCCTGCTTAACACAACTGCCATCCCCGGGCACGGTGCAGAAAACCAGCCTAAGAGGACTCTGGGAGGGGGAGGGGGCAAGGTAGACCTACTGTGGACTTCACGACCAAGGGGTGACATGGCGGTGAGTTCCCTGGGTTTTCTTTTTGTTCGTATGTCCCAGACTCTGAGCTGAAGAAGAGGTCAACCCAATAGGTGCAGAAAGAAAAAAACTCCAGCAAATACCTGCTCTCTCTAACCAAAGCACCAAGACAGGGGCAGCCTGGCGAATGCAAAACCTCAGACAGGAACGGCTCTACTCTAGCGAGACACCACAGAGAGAACTGTGGCCCCATCCTCACCCATGTCAGCAAAGGCTGAGTGGGGAGCCTAAACATCCACCCCTGTGAGGCTGTAGGGAGGTGTCCCAATACCCCTGCTGAAGTGGTATCAGAGAAGACCAGGTAGGGAGCTGGGACCAAATAGGGAGCTCCCTGCCAGACAGTAACAAGTCCCACCACCTTGTGGTATTAGTAGAGGCTCACCCTGAAAAGAAAAAAATCTTCAAGAAAAAAAATATTGAAAGCAGTGAGAAAAACAATATCTTATCCATAAGGGAAAACCAATTAGAATGACAGCAAATTTCACATCAGAAACCATGGAGGCAAAAAGGAAGTGACACGATATTTTTCAGGTGCTAAAAGAAAAGAACTGTCAACCTGGAATCCTACACCCAACAAAATATCCTTCAGGAATGAGGAGGCAATCAAGACAGTCTCAGGTGAAGATGAAAATTTGTCACAAGACCTATTCTAAAGGAACGGCTGAAAGACTAGGTATATAAATGTTGAATAACTATTGTGTATACCTAAAACTAATACAATATTGTATGTTAGCTATATTTTAATAAAAATCTTTTTAAAAGAATGGCTAAAAGAAGTTCTCTTAACAGAAAGGAAACAATAAAAAAAAAATCTTGGGGCCGGCCGAGTGGCACGATGGTTGAGAACTGGCTTGGGACGCCAGAGGGCCCTGGTTCGGATCCCACATATGAGGGCCAGTGACACTGACCTCTACAGCTAAGATGCTGAACAACAGCTCAACCTGGAGCTGGGCTGCCGTGAGTCGCCGGCGACGGCGTAGGCTGCAGCCCCTGTGGCAGTGGGTTGCCATGGGCTACCGTGTGTGGCCAGCAGCCATGGCCGGCAGCCGCAGTGAGCGGCCGTCCAGAAGCCGGCGACTGATCTGCCTCGCCCGGGAAGAGCGCAATGATGGTGCCAACTTGGGCCAGTGAAGCAACATCCTCCACAACTAGACTGAAGAACAAAACCACAGCAACTTGTCTGTTCCCCTTCCCCCAATTCCCCAGCACTGTTCCCATCCCCCCAATTCCCCAATAAAAAATCTAAAAAAAAAAAAATCTTGGACTATCACACAGAAAGAACATGAGAAGCAAAAATATGGGTAAACACAACAGGCTTTCCTTCTCTTGAGTCTCTAAATTCTACTTGAAAGTTGAAAAAAAAATTATACCATTGTCTGATGTGGCTCTACATCAGAGGAAATGTTTAAGACAATTATATTATAAATGAGGGAAGTAAAGGGATATAAAGGAAGGCAAGATTTCTATACTTTAACTCGTAAATTGATGACACTGATAGGCTGTGATAAGTTATATATATAAATTTAATAACTAGAGAAATCACTAAAAAGGTTATAAAAATGCACTTTAAAACACTACAGATAAATCAAAATGAAATTCTAAAAAATGTTCAAATAATCCACAGGAGAGCAGGAAAAGAAAAAAGAAACAAAAAACATAAGAGAACAGACAGGAAACAAAAAAATAAAGTGGCAGACATACGCCCTAACATATCAATAATTACATTAGTTGTAAATGGTCTAAATATATCAATTAAAAGACAGAAATTGACAGAGTGTATTAAAAAGTATGACCCATCAAATGCTGTCTACAAGAAGCTCCCTTCTAATACAGCAAAGAAAATTACCAGAAACAGAAAGGGACGTTATATAATGATAAAAGGTTCTATTTACCAAGAAGACATCCTAAATGTGTATGCACCCAGCAATAGAGCTGCAAAATATGTGAAGCAAAAAACTGATAGAACTGAAAGGGAAAATAGAGCAATCCACAAATAGAGTTGGGGACTTCAACATCTCTCTGTCAACAAATGACAGAACAACTAGACAGATATTCAACAAGGGCACAGAAGAACTCAACAACACCATCAATCAATCTAATTGACATTTATGGAACACTACCCAGTAGCAGCGGTATACGCATTCTTTTCGAGTGCCCACTGAACATATATCAAGAGAGATCATATTCTGGACCATAAAGCAAGCCTCAACAAATTTAAAAGACTGGATATCATACAGAGAGTGACCACATGGATCAAACTAGAAATCAATAACATAAAGATGACAAGAAAATATCCAAATACTTGCAAATTTAAACAACACACTTCTAAATAATCCACACATCAAAGAGGAAGTCTCAAGGAAAGTTTAAAAAATTATACTGAATGAATGAAAATGAAAACAACATACCAAAATTTTTGGGACACAAGATAGGTTTGAGAGGAAAATGTATATCATTAAATACATACATTAGAAAAGAGGGAAAGTCTCAAATCAATAATCTAAGCTCCTACCTCAGAAACCTAGAAAAAGAGCATAATAAACCCAAAGGAAAGAGGAAGGAAATAATAAAGAGCAGAAATCAATGAAATTGAAAACAGAATAAGAGAAATCAATGGAACAAAGAACTGGTTCTTTGAAAATATCACTAAAATTGACAAACCTTTAGCAAGATTGAAAAACTTAAAAAAAGAGGGGACACGAATTAACAGTATCAAGAATGAAACAGGGCAATTATCACTTACAGACCCTGCAGATTTCAAAAGAAAAATAAGAAAATAACTCTATACACATAAATGTGACAGTTTCAATGAAATTGATCAATTCCTCGAAAAGCACAAACTGCCAGAACTCTTCCAATATGAAACTGATAATTTGAATAGCCATATAACTACTAAGAAAATTAAATTCATAATTTTAAAACTCCTAAGAAAAGATGTGTCCAGGCCCAGATAGTTTCACTGGAGAATTCTAACAAACATTTAAAGAGCAAACTAACTCATTCTACACAATCTTTTCTACAAAACAGAAGAGGAGGGAACATTTCCCAATTTATTTCATAAAGCTAATATTACCCTGATACCAAAATAACACAAAGATTATACAAACAAAACTACAAACCAATATCCCTCATAAAAATAGATGCCAAACCCCTTAACAAAATATTAGCAAATAGAACTCAGCAATATATAAAAGGGATTTTTCACTATGACCAGATGGAATTTATTCCAGGGATGTGAGGCTAGTTCAATATTTGAAAACCTATGTAATCCATCATATTAATAGGCTCAAGAAGAAAATCACATGATATCTATCAATGCAGGGAAAGCAGCTGACAAAACTCAACATCCAATCTTGAAGAAAACTCTCATAAAAATAGGAACAGAGGAAACTTCTTTAACTTGACAGAGCATCTACAATAAACCTAAAGATAACATTATGCTTAATGGTGAAAGTCTAATGTTAGAAAGAAGGTAAGGATGTCTGCTCTCACCACTCTTACTCACTGTAGTGCTGAAAATTCTAGCCATTTAAATAAGGTGAGAAAAAGAAATAAAAGAGGTGTACAGATCTGAAAGGAAGGAATAAAACTGTCCCTATTTTCAGATAACATGATTGTCTATGCAGAAAGTCCCACGGAATGTATTAAAAAACTAGAGTAAGTGAGTTCAGCAAGTTAGCAGATACAAGAGAAACATACAAAAATCAGTTGTATTTCTATATGCTAGCAAGGAACAAGTGGACACTGCAATTAAAAATACAACATCATTTGCAATTGCTTGAAAAAAGAGAAATACTTACCGTATTTGCCGGCGTGTAAGACGACCCCCTAACATTTCCACTCAAAATACAGAGTTTGTTATATACTCGCCGTATAAGACTACCCCCTCTTCCGCACACCTTCCACACACCAAATA
>NW_017731394.1:4145625-4158113 GCF_001890085.2 Hipposideros armiger
CTGAAGTGTACTTGGCGTATAAGACGACCCCCCACTTGGAGGCATATTTTTCAGGGCCAAAAAATCGTCTTATACGCCGGCAAATACGGTAGGCATAAATCTAATAAAATATATAGGACTTGTATGCTGAAAATTATACAACATAGATGAAAGAAATCAAAGATCTAAATAAAAGGAGACACATATCATAATCATGGATTAGAGGATTCAACACACTAAAGATGTCAACTCTCCCCTCATTGACATACAGGTTTAATGCAAATCCTATCAAAATCTCAGCATGTTTATTTTTTTTAAGATATAGCCAAGATCATTCTAAAATGTATACAGGCGGGCAAAGGAACTAGAATAGCTAAAGCAATTTTGATAATGAAGTAGGAGGAATCACTCCATTTCATTCTAAGACTTTATAATAATATAGTAACCAAGACTGTATAATATTGTCAGAGGGACAGACACATAGATCAATGAGAAAAAATCGAGGACCTTGAAATCGACCCACACAAATATGCCCAACTGATTCTTGACAAGGTTGCAAAAGCAATTCAATAGAGGAGTAACAGACTTTTCAATAAGTGGTATGGAACAATTGGACATACACAGGTCCCCCCAAAAAAATCTCAAGCTGCCTCACATGTCTGATACAAAATTGACTCAAAATTGATCAAGGGCTTAAATGTAAAACATAATGTAAATGTAAAACTATAAAACTTTTAGGAGAAAATTTGGGGATCTATGGCTTGGCAAAAAGTTCTTAGACTTAACACCAAAAGCACAATCATAAAAGGAAAAATTGATAAATTGTATCTCCTCAAAATTAAAATTTTTGCTCTGCAAAAGTTCTTGTTATGGGTTGAACTGTCTCCCCCCAAAATTCATATACTGAAGTCCTAACCCCCAGTTTCTCAAAATGTGACCTCATTTAGAATTAGGGTTCTTGCAGATGTAATTCAATAAGATGAGGTCATAGGGTAGACCTTAATTCAAAATGACCTTATTTAAGGGGGAATTTAGACACAGAGACCCAAACAGGGAGAACACCACGTGAGGATGAGTGCAGAGATCTACAAGCCAAGAAACACCAAAGAGTACCAGAAACCAACAGAAGTTACAAGAGAGGCGTGGAGCAAATCGTTCTTCGTAGCACTCAGAAGGAGCCAAACGGGCTGATACCTTGATCTCAGATTTCTGGCCTCCATAACTGTGAGACAATAAATTTATGTTGTTTAAACCATTGAGCTTATGGTACTTTGTTAAGGCAGACCTAGCAACCTAATACAGCCCTTACGCAGAGGATGAAAAAGACAGCTACAGATGAGGGGAAAATATTTGCTAACCACATATCCAACAAAGCACTAGTGTTTAGAATATATAAAGAATCTTAAAGCTCAAAAGTAAAAAAGCAAACATCCAATTAGGATATGGGCAAAAGACATAAAGAGATATTTCACTGAAGAAGACATACAGATGGTAAATAAGCACAAGAAAAGATGTTCAACATCGTTAACTATTAGGGAAATTCAAATTAAAACCACAATGAGATATAAATATACATCTATCAGAACAGCTCAAATAAAATATAGTGATGACAACAAATGCTGATGAGGATGGGGAGAAACTGGACAGCTCATACATTGCTGGTGGGAATATAAAGTGCACAGCCACTCTGGAAAAGTTGGGCAGTTTTTTTAAAAAACAACTAAACATGCACTACCAAATGATCCAACAATTATTTATTTCAAAGAAATAAAGACTTATGTTTATACAAAACCTGTACACAAATGTTTACAGCAGCTTATTTGTAATAGCAAAACACTGGAAACAATCTAGATGTCATACCATGGTATACTACTCAGCAACAAAAAGCAAAGAACTATTGATACATACAACTGTGGATGACTATTGGGAGAACTGGGCTAAGTGAAAAAAGCCAATCCCAAAAGGTTACATATTATATGATTCCATTTTTAACATCCCTGAAATGAAATGAAAAAACTGTAGAAATGAAGAACAGATTAGTGGATGCCAGAGGTTAAGGAGGGGGCGGGGGCAGAGGGGAAGTAGGTGTGGTTATAAAAGGGCAACATGAAGGATCCTGTGGTGATGGAAACGGTCTGTATCTTGACTGCATCAGTGTCAATATCATGGTGGTAACACACCATAGTTTTTCAATATGTTACCGTTGGGGAAAATGGGTAAAGGATAAATGGGATCTCTCTGTAAAATTTTTTACAACTGCATGTAAGTCAATAATTATCTCAAAATAAAAAGTTTGGGTAATTTTTTAAAAAGAAAAGGACATAGGATGATGGGAATGAAAATAAATGAACTATTGCTACATGATGGCAAGCAAAAGAAGCCAGACACACACACACACACACACACACACACACACACACAAATATGTTGTCTTATTCAATCTATGTGAAGAGTTCAAACATGGGCAATATTAAATTGACAGTGTTAGAAGTAAGGATAGTGGTTATTATTGGGTAGGAGAGTGGGGGGAGTAACAGAGCAATAAGAGAGACTTTGGGGGTACTGGCAATGTTTCAGATTTTTTACCATTGTGGTGGCTGCATGGTGTGTAATAAATCATTCAACTGTGCACTTATGATTTGTGCACTTTTTTTGTATGTATGTTACACATTCACAATGAAATAAGTTTATTAAAGAAATAAAGTCCAGACCATGAATAGGCATGGGAGGGGGAGTGGGGAAGAGCAGGCACAACGAGGGTGAAAAAGGAACTAGGCTGGGAGCTGAGAGCGCTAGATTTCCAGTCCCAGCTTTATTACTTCATTAATTCATCTACAACTGTTTATTAAGCACATGCTGTGTACCAAGTGTCTGTGGTACACAGGTACTTGTTGGTGATAGATATGTTAATTACATAGATGTCTTTAGGGATGGAGTATACGAGTGAACACTGGGGAGGCGTTTAAAACAACAGAGACCATTGCATGGACCAATGATGACTGTTGTGCCATGAATGATGAACGTGTGCTACACACAGCTGCTGAGTGTCATTAACTCAACCCTCTTCATCTGGTGTTTGGTTGTTTTTTTTTTTAAATCCTCATGGATCTTACATTCTTGTGAGAAAGACAGACAAAGAGACGTATAGTGTCTGCCAGTGACAAGTTCTACGAAGGAAGATAAAGCCGCCCCTTCGACAGGGGAAGTCAGAAGTTAGGCAAATAATTCCAGTCCATCGTTTCATTTGATCCTTACAAAGTGCTATGAAGTACGATCCCTTTCAACCTCACAATCTTTCAGATGATTATCAGGAGAGTGCTTGGGCCCTTACACAGGTCAAAGCAAGTACAGAAAACCCGGGACTCCAGGGAACAAAGAACGCACACTTTAATCAGGGGGCTGGGAGCACGAAGAGCAGAGAATTTCTCAACCACGGAGCGCTCAGGGGCTGCTGGATGAAATCGGAACTGGCCACGTGGGCCCAGCAATTACCCCCCTATTACACCAACCCCGAGAGCCAGACCAGAGACCATTAGTACGAGGCATTTGTACAGCGCCTTCACAACCATTATCATATTTGTCCCCCCATCATTCGGTCCGGGCGTTATTTTGTTCCTGCTTTTAAAAAGCTCAGAAAGGCGCAAAGACTTGCCCGGGGCCACACAGAAAGGTAGTGGCAGAATCGTGGCTCCAAATCAAGGTCGGTTTATTCCCAGTTCTTGTTCCACTTAAAATCTCGGGGACAAGGGCCCGACTCACGTTGTCGCCGCCCCTCCAATTTACCTTCAGCAGGCTCTGCAGCGCTGCGAAGTTTTCTGCTGTCAACGCAGCCATCTTCCCCGGGTCATGTGACCGTCTCACTGGGCGAAGCGCTGTCACGTGGCCCTGACAGCCGCCGCGGGGCATGCTGGGGGCTGCAGTCCTTCAGAGTGGCGGGAGCTGCCCCGCTCGTGGCACTGCGGAAAGGGGAGGAGCCAAGTAGGGCGATGTAGACGGCTGGATGGCCCAGCCGGGAGACGCGAGGGTGGTGGGATAAGGAGGACGCGGGCGCGGGATGGCTTTCGCGGGAGGAAAATCGGCTTCTTTACTTACCAGATCAGGGGAAACTCTGATTTTCCCTTGACCCAAGTGATGGGCTGACTGATTGGAGGAATGCGCCTGCATTGGCAGACACCTTGGAAACCTAGCTGTTCAAGAGTGATCAGCGTACCTGGATGCTTGGAATTAAAATGTGGCTGCCCATATAGGAATTCTTGGAATTTGTCCCTCCCCCCCTCCCCCATCTCGAAGAATGTAAAATAGCTTTCACGTTAGAGTTTCCTTCTGTATGGGGTAGGTAGGAGCTGGTATTATTTGCATTGTCCAGATGGGGAAGCTGAATCATTTAGGGTTTTTAGTGACTTTCCTGGAGTCCTAGGGGATATCTTGTTTTAAAGAGCAGGTGGGGAAGTGTTTGTGAGAGGTAGGGAGGGAGGCAATCCAATGAAAAATATTACCTGCTAGGTTCCTATTACATCTATAGTGGGGGTGGTTCATGGAAATGATTTGATTTCTTTATTCAACAAGGTAGTTACAGTGAATGTGACAACAGGTTTTGAGTGGCAGTACAGGGCTCTGATTTGCCCAGGGCTCCGAGATGCTACCTTAAACACAGACTGAAATGGTTGAGTCGTGGAACTTGGTTTTTAAGGAACCACGTGTCCTCTGCACCTCAACCCCACAGGTTCTGGCATTTCTCTTATTCATCTTTAGTATCTGGTTGGCTCTTTCTTTTTCCAACCCCACTTCCTTAGCAAAATTTTACTCAAAACAGGTTATGATCATTTCCAGCTCAAGAAAGATGATCTAATTGTGAAATTCCAGAAACTGTAAGCTAGTAAGGACATTTGTTCCTCTGCCACCTACTCCTCTCTCTCCTATTTTCTGTGAGGGTGTTGTTCTAGCCTAAGAAAATAAACCCAGGTTGTCTGAGGATGAACCCATGCCTAGACTAGAAGATTTTAGAACCACATTGTCATGGAGTCCTGTGCCCACCTCTCTTTTTTGGCCTCTCCCTCTTCTCCAAGGAGCCACATGGCTTGATTCTTGTTTTCTGCCATAAGCCACTTACCGTATTTCCCCATGTATAAGACGCACACTTTTTTGAAAACTTTGGGGTCTAAAACCTGGGTGCGTCTTATACAGTGGTTGTAGATCGTTGTCACGTCATTTAAGAAGCGTGGGATTTCAAATGCCATAGATGGAACTGAGGACGAGGCAATTTATGAAGACAGTGATTCGTCATCAGACACAGATGAGGACAAGCTAATGGTTGGGAGTTTTGACAATGATGAGGAGTTGTATGAATTTTATGATGAATAAACTTGAGTTCAATAACTTTATATAATACATTTTTTTTCAAGTTTTGGGCCCCAAAATTAAGGTGCGTCTTATACATGAGGAAATACAGCTTTGGGTTAAACTCCTGCCCGGTATTCATAGGGGCCAGCCTAGTGCCTTGAGTGAATTGAATTTGAACAGCATCCAAAAAGTGCTTAGACTAATATTAATTTCTGTGACTTTTTTTTGCGGGGACAGTGCCTTATTACTTGCAGGACTGTGTGTTTCTTGCCTTGCTTTAGAAAGATGAGCTGTGTAGTCATCGCCTTTCAAGATGGCCTCCAATGATCCCAGCCTCCCGGGATTCACACCTTTGCCTAGTCCTCTCCCACATTGTGCCAGGATTAGTCTGTGTGACTAAAAGCAGGTGGCAGAAGTGATGGTATGTCACTGCTGAGATTAGTTATAAAAGATTGCGGCTCCTTGGTGCTCACTAGTGTACCTGCTCTCTTTTCTTGGATCTCTTGCTCTAGGGAAAGCAAGCTGCCATGTTGTGAGCAGTTCTCTGGAGAGGCCCACGTGGCAAAGAACTGAAGCCTCTGACCAGTAGCCAGCAAGAGGCTAAGGCCTGCCAGCAACCTCATTACTGAGTTTAGAAACAGATTCTCCAGCCCTGGCAGAGCCTTGAGATGACCGTAGCCTTGGCCAACGTCTTGACTATTACCTCATGAGAGATTCTGAGCCAGAACCACCCAGCTAAGCCACTCCTGGGTGTCTGAACTTCAAAAACTGTATGATTATAAATGTTTGTTGGTTTAAGCTACTAAGTTTTGAGGTAATTTGTTATGCAGCAATAATAGCTAATATAGGGAGGCAATAAAGCAGAGGGACTTCAGAATTCAACCTAAGTTTGAATCCCCACTCCATGTTATTAGCCGTACCTTGAACAAATTCTTGGACTTCTTTGAGCCTGTTTGCACATCTGTAAAGTGAGGTTGATCACACCTGTTTCAGAAATCAGAGCTGAGTACTTGGTGCTGCCCTCATGGGAGGGTACCAGCTCTCTTTGCCCTTATGGGCAGGTATTTGAGGGGATCTCCTGGGCTCCAGTCTGCCAGCCAGGGCCTCAAGCCTGCACCATGTCATCTCATTTTGGTAGGGCTTGCCAGGTTGCCACTGCCATGTTGCTTTTAAAGGTTTGCTTATAGTCTAGGGAGCTTCCAGCAATCCCTAAACCGTAAACATTTTCATGGGAAGGAACAGAGTAGAATGTTAGGGTTTCAATTCCATAATTTGACCCCATTGCCTGGCTTTCCTTAGGCCTAATCTGATTTCTTTTCAATGCTGGGTATATGAATTTGTGCTTTCTTTCATTTATTTAGTAAACTTCCTACTTGCCAGCCTCCATCCTAAGCCTCTTACACATTTATTGATTTATTTACCTCTCATTACAATCCTATGTGATACACACACACAGAGTGCCATTATTTTTCCCATTTTACATATGGAAAAACTTAGTCACAGGGAAGTTAAGTAACTTGCTCCAGGTCACACAGCTAAGTAGTGGCAGAGCCCATATTCAAAACTTGAGCAGTCTGACTCCACAGCCTGTGCTATTAACCACCGAGGTGTACATGTCTCCTTGTCTTCACATAGCTAAAAATTCAGTCTTCCTCTGTCTGGATGTCTGACACCTTCCCCAGGGGTCAAGAGCAATCTAAGGGTGTTGCTGTTCAGTCAACCCAGTGGTACGGTGAGGATGATATGATGAGTAGAAGGGGTAACTTGGGCTTTGGAAAAAGACCCAGGTTAAATTCCTGCCTCCTGTGTACTTCTGGCAAGTTAGTTCATGCCTCTGAACCTCAGTTTCCTCATCTGTAAAATGGGAACAACAATAATTAAAATATATTTTGACGATTAGGAGGACCTCAAGAAAGACTTATACACAAAGAAGGATTATTTCTCTGGTGACTCCACTGTAGCCACTGGCAGCAATAAGGGCAGAGCTTTCCTGTGCTATGGGAAAGGATTTGCACTAGGGCGACCAACCACCTCAGTTTTCCTAGAAATGAGAGATTTCCTGGGACACAGGACTTTCAGTGCTAACACTGGGACAGCCTTGGGCAAACCAGGCCAGTGAGTCACTCTGGTACAAGCCCTGAGCCTTTGAGGAAAAGCATCCTTAGAGAATGCTTGTCCTGTCTTCTCAAGTAGGCTGATGCGAAAGGACCGATATAGATGCAGAATTTTTTAATAGAAGGTGATTAAGGGCGGCAATCTAAGTTTGGGGGTTCTTTTTTGTTACTAACTTTTTTGAGATGTAATTCACATGTACAATTTACCCACTTAAAGTATACAATTCGATGGATTTTACTATATTCACAGGATTGTGTAACCACCACCACAGTAATCTTAGAACATATTTACTAGCCCCGAAAGAAACACCATACCCTTTGGCTGGCATCTCCCCAACTCTCTTCATCACACCCCAAACCTAGGCAACTATTAAACTACTTTCTGTTGCTATAGATTTGTCCCTTCCAGACGTTTCATATTAAGTGGAATAATGTGATATGTGGTCTTTTTTATTGGTTTATTCCACTTAGCCTAGTATTTTCAAGGTCTGTCCATGTTGTTGCATGTATCAGTACTTCATTCCTTTTGGTTGATAAATAATTTCCAATATATAGATACACCACACTTTATTCATCCGTTGATGGATATTTAGTCTGTTTCCACCTTCTGGCTATCAAGAATAATGAATGCTACTATGAACACTTTTGAACAAGCTTTTGTGTAAATGTATGTTTTCTTTTCTATGGGGGTATACACCCAGGAGTTATATTGCTGGGTCATATGGAACCTCTGTGTGTAACATTTTGAGGAACTGCCAGACTGTTTCCCAAAGTGCCCGCACCATTTTACATTCCCGTCAGCAGTGTTTGAGGGTTTTAATTTCTCCACATCCTCACCAACACTTATTATTATGTTGTTGTTGTTTTTTATTACAGCCATCCCCGCGGGTATGAAGTGCTGTCTCATTCTGAGCAACCTTGTTTTGGAGTTGCGTTTGCATAGCAAGCACATTTCGTCACTTAGGTTCATTTGAAGAGACTGATGAACATTATGGGGGCTTACGTCCCCAGGCTGCCCTTTGGTTCCACCATTAAGTCCCCATTACCTTCTTTATCAGAGGAATGCCCAAGGAGTTGGATTAGGCCATGGGGCCTGTGCTCCTTCCGGGAGAGACCCCCACATTTCCCTGGTTTCCCTTTTTCTCATCCCCGTTTATGGACTCAGATGAGGATGCTATCCAGGCATGAGGGGCTGCTCTGTGGTTTCTGTCCTAAGCTACCTGCTCTCAGCCAAGGAGTGGCTTTGAAGTGACCTCATCAGCTCACCGGTAGACTGCAGATACACTGGGGACATACACTGGCTTGGAAGTGTCATCTGCGTCCAGATCAGGCATCATGAGCTGCATGATTTGAGGTTAACTCTGTACTAGCAATGTCTTAGTTAACACGGTGTTTAAAAATTGGGAGGGGCCGGCCGAGTGGCGCGATGGTCAAGAGCTGGCTTGGGACGCCAGAGGGCCCCAGTTTGGATCCCACTTGTGAGGGCCAGTGACGCTGCCCTCCACAGCTAAGATGCTGAACAACAGCTCAACCTGGAGCTGGGCTGCCGTGAGTCGCCGGCGACGGTGTAGGCTGCAGAACAAAAAAAAACAAAAACAAAAATTGGGAGATCTGACATAAAAATCCAAATTTCTGGCTTTTTTTTTTTTTGCCAATTAAGTGGTATAGCCATGCTGTCCCCACCTTCCCCCATTGCAGCAGGTGGCTGCAACGGCGTCATGGCTGACCCCTGAAGACTGGGCTCTCAGAATCCCCATGTCCTCACTGCTCTCTGTTGTGCCACAGTTGACCTTCTCCATACATTTGTCACCTGCCTTATCCCTGAGAGTATCTGTTAGTGCCACTTCCCTCAGGGACCTAATGGGGTGAATTTAGGCCAAAGCGGGCAGCAAGGCTGAATTTGGGGATTTGGGATCCTGGGTTTCCAGCCATCTCCATACCCTCTCCTCATGCGTCTAAGCAAGTTGTCGGGGGTAATGTGGACATCTAATTTGTCACTCATGCTTCTTGAGTGGTTTTTATGGGCCAAGTACTGTTCTAAGAGTTTTACATGTATTAACTCATTTACCCTCACAGTAACCCCGTTTACAAGTAGGGTCACCGAAAAAACTTGCTCACAACCCACGGGTAATTAGTGGCAGAGCCAGGGTTCAAAGGCAGGAGCAAATGAGGTCATTTTGTTCATACATAATATAGTGTCTGGTCCGTTATGGGGTTTCAATGGATGCTACTACCTAATAGCTCATCTGGCCTTACCAGCGGCTGCTGATATGCTGCATGCCTGGGCATTGGCCCCAGCCAGGTGCCCCCTCACTAAAGCCAAGAGTTGGAGTAGATGACATACGTGTTTGGAGAGATGGTATCTGTGATTCCTTTCAGCTCCAACGCTCAGTGAGTCTCTGAAAGCTGGTTAGAAAGGAGAGGGGAAGGACACACCTGAGAAGATGTCCCCCACTCCCGTTACAGAATGCCATAGGCTGGGGGTCCCAAGTTCCTCTCCCAGTTCTGACCAGCCCCGTGGCTATGACTCATGAACTCCAGAGCGCATCAGACCCAGGAGGGCACGGTGGCCTCATTTCTCATCATCCCAACCCCAGGGGGCTGATAACACACAGCATTGTCCTCATACACACAGGGCCCCGTTGTCTCCCTTGATACACAGAGAGGAGGCTTTAACAATGGCCTTGAATGGCACTTTACTCTGCTTTCTCCAATGCTACACTTGTTTTTTCAGTTCTAGAATAGGGGGAAACAATTATTTCCTGTGTGGGGTGGGGAAAGGGATATCAGTTTTTCATCTTTTCCGCCTCTCGTTAGGCCCTGGGTCAGTGGGAACTGAGTGGAGAGCCAGGCCCAGAGAGAGCTGGGACCATTGAAATGTCACCTTCTCAGGAGGCTGGAAGGTCAAGAGACCTCACCTCTCCCCTGAGAGGTGGGACCTGCCCTGGAAGAAGGGACCAAATCAGGTAACACAGGAGAGAGACTGATAGCTGCTGGCAGGGAGTCGGGGCTGGAGACAATGGCTGAGGGTCCCGCCCTAGGAGGATGGGTTTCTGGGTTTAAGACTTTCGGTTTGCTTGAGAGCCTTCTGCTAAACAAATAAACAAGCAAAAAAACTGGGGTCACTCTGCCTGTCTGACCCCCATTCAACACCTCTGATGTCTTTTGGTGACCAGAAACTTCAGGCCCCATGTGAGTTTATTGAGATGATTGTTCCATTAGTAATAGCTGCCATTGTTAAGCTCTTACTATATATATAGGTACTGTATCTGTACGCATATTACTTACGTATCTTATTATATTGATAGCCATTATAGCAAACACTTGTACATTAAGCTTCCCATTCCTGTTTGATTCAAACCCAGGCAGCCTGGTTTTAGAATATGTGCTTTTTATCACCATGCCCCTCGTATAACATTCTTTACAATAAACCAAGTTCATCACAAGGTTTCACTTTGAGAGGCCTTGATGTATAACGATAACTATGCATATTGAGTCCTCTGCCAGGCAATATTCTAAGTATTTCCACCTATTTCCTCATTTATCCCACGTAGTAACCAGATTGGATGGGTACTTTTATTCTCTCCATTTTGTAGGTGAGGAATTTGAAGTACAGAGATGTTAAGAAACTCGCTCAAGGTCACACAGCTGTCAAGTGACAGAGCTGGAACTTGAACTCAGTGCTCTCAGGCTTTATGTGAATCTAAAGCCCACCCAGCCCTATGGCTGGTTTGAGTTAGTCTCCTTCTCTGGGTCACCAGAGTTGGAGGGTGCTGTTCTGTCTCTGGCTTGGTAGAACATCTGTACTTAAGTTGTCAGCTTGAGGACTGCAGCTATTCTTAAATGGTTTGTATGTTTGTATATTGTCATTAGCTTTTGTCTTGCTCAAAGCAGACGAATTGCTTGATGGTGACAGGGAAGGAGTTTGGAATGATAATAATGGCTCAATGAATGCCATCTCTTATTTGGGGTAAGTTGCCACATATGTAGGAGGATGTATGTTAAATAAACAGGACTCATAGGGTTCCAATTTATTTTTACCTATCACTGTCCCTGAATGTTTCTATGGAACCACACTCTTTCATTGCCCAGGGATGAAAATGAAGGCTGGTCTGTGACTCTCCTGGCTGCGTTTCTCATTCCAACACTGTCTCAGCTCAGTAGTTGGTATGTCCAGGTCTGTGGAATAACCAAACCTTCAAACTTCGTTCCAAGTGGAGACTCCTCTTCCTCTTCCAGCCAGAGCGTGGAGCTGGGAAAGGGGGTCTGTAGTCAGTGTCTCACGTATGCTTCCGTCTGGCTCACTGAGGGTCCGCACCCTGGCTGGGAGAGGAGGGAAGGAGATGGAGGAGAGGAAGGAGAGGAGCAGGAAGTTCTCACTTGGTAAATATCATCCTATCGTAAGCTGGCATCTCCCCAGCTATGCCTGGTGGGTATTTAAACCTGCTTCTTTATCTCTTGGCACAACTGTGAGGATTCTTCAATGAACACATTTCTTCCTCACCTTTGGGGATTTCTGAACTGCCAGTCCCTTGAAGGTGCTTGCTGAAGACTCTTTTCCTTAGTCCCCCAGCATCTGAATGGTGCTATATTAGTTTGCTAGGACTGCCATAACAAATAGCACCAACGAGGTGCCTTAAACAATAGAAATTTAATGTCTCACGGTTCTGGAAGCTAAAATTTTGAGATCAGGGTGTAGGCAGGGTTGGTTTCTTTTGAAGCCCTGCCTTGGCTTACAGATGACGCTTTCTTCCTGTGTTCGCATGTGATCTTTCACTCTGTGTGTGCATGGCTGGTGTCATTCTGTGGATCCAAATCTCCCCTTCTTTTTTTTTTTTTTAAAGATTTTTATTGGGGAATTGGGGGGATAGGAACAGTGTTAGGGAATTGGGGGAAGGGGAACAGACAAGTTGCTGTCATTTTGTTCTTCAATCTAGTTGTGGAGGACGTTGCTTCACTGGCCCAAGTCGGCACCATCATTGCGCTCTTCCTGGGCGAGGCAGATCAGTCGCTGGCTTATGGGCAGCCGCTCACTGCGGCTGCTGGCCGCTCACG
>NW_017731394.1:4158308-4166462 GCF_001890085.2 Hipposideros armiger
CGCCACTTGGCCGGCCCCAAATCTTCTTTTAAGGAACTGAACTAGGGCCCATCTTAATGTCCTAATTTTAACCTATCACCTCTTTAAAGCCTTATCTCCAATTACAGTATTGGCATCCTGAGGTATGGGTGTTAAGGCTTCAACATATGAAGTTGAGGGAGAGGGTAGTGGGGGACACATGTCAGCCATAACAGTGCGGTCAGCTTCTTTCTGTGGAAGAATTCCCACTCCTCCTGGTGGCCCTCTGAGAATCCACACGACCCACAAGGTTGTCTGTTGCATACCTCTGGCTTGTGGAAAACACTCAACTCCCCAGTACCGTGGCAAATAAAATGGCACCATTCCCCGTCACTCCAGCTGGCCACCCCGTACTGTGGGTTTCTCAGGCATGATTCAGACATCAGCCCTCGATGATGGCCAAGCTCCAGGGACACAGAACCTTTGAGAGCACTCTTGGGGAGTAAGGAGCAGGCAGTTGGAACTTGCAGAGTGCCGAATGCTCACTCCAACACTCCTCCTTTGCTCTCCCACTGTCTTCCTCATCCAACCCTCCCTTGTGGGTTGGAGGTGGTCCAATAAAGGGGAAACCATTTTCTTTCTTAAGTCCTCACGGTGGTGTCACAGCTCACTTTGGAAGGTGGCGTCTGATGTCTTGTGGCTTCAGCACACCCTGAGACTAAAAAAGTTTTTCCGTCCTGCTGTGCATACAGCATCTCATCTAGTTTTCATGAGGAATCCTATGAGAAAGACAAAACCCACATACAGACAAAGGAGAAGACTCTGGAGCTCAGAAAGCTTACTGAAGTCACTCAAGATGGATTGTTCAAGTAGCAGGGGGCATGGCAGTGAAGATCCTGGCTTTACCTCACTGCATCGTCACTTCTCCAGGCCTTTGCCACCCGGGTTCTTAGAGCTTTTGCCTGCTGGATTTTGTTCTGTGCTGGTAAAAATTTCCTTCCTAGCAGAATGTTATAAATGTAAAAAGGTAACCTTCCGACTTGTGCTGCAGTTGTAATGCGGGGCTAGTGCCAGGGTGACGAGGACAACAGGGACTTTCTCGGGTACAGTATGAGATGAGCTCTGTGTACCAGTGGGATCTCTGCCTGAAACCCTCCCCCGGTATAACTTAGTGGACTAATGACGTAAGAGTATCTTCTTTTTGTAGAAGTGCGTAAAAGCATTACTGTATTCTGAAAATCCTATTTGAAGATAAAGGGACCATATCGTCTCACCTTCTATTTCCTATGAAGTACTTCACATAAAGATGACTTCAAAATACAAAGATAATTATTTCTAAGAAAACTTCGATTAGATTTTTAGTTATTTTCTTTACATATAAAAAAACCCAGGCCTGCTGTTGCCCATTATTGCACAATTTCTTGGGAAAGGGAGGACAACAAATGGGCTTGGCAACCATTCGGAGGCAGTGTGCTGAGGCTGTGCCCAGGGTCCATTTGGTGGCAGCACTGGGCTCGGCTGGGCTGGGCCGGGCTGGGCTGGTGTGGCATCACCACAGAAGGGACTGAGGTGGGCTGGGGCTACAGCTGACTTGGACCAGGGAGGAAGGAGAGGATGATATTTCTTCTGTCCATCCACTTAGAAAGTATTTAATGAACACCTATTATGCCCAAGGCCTTTGTGGGCACTCTGCCAGTGAGGGGTAGTGAGAAAAGTGACATCTGAGCTTTTCTCTAAGTTCTCAGTGGAAGGGGAAGTGCTGGAAGGAGGGCGTTCCAGGTGGAGGGACTGGAGGCATGGAAAAGCATAAGATTCTTGCAGACCTGTAGGTGGTTTTGAACAGGCAGAGATCAGGGGGTTTGGGCAAATAGGAGTCAGGACAGGGGGAAGGAAGGCAGTAGGGAGCTGCCAGGTTAGTACTTGAGGCTGGATAGGGAGGCTGGGTCCGGGGTGGGGTAGGGGGCACACAGAGGACTTTAAGAAGAAAAGCATGGGGCAGCCAGGTGGCTTAGTTGGTTAGAGCATGAGCTCTGAGCAACAGGGTTGCCGGTTCGATTTCCACATGGGGTCCCGAGCTGAGCTGCCACTGAGCTGGCAACGGGTGGCTAGAAGGCTCAGTTGGTTAGAGAGAGTGCTCTTAACAAGGTTGCCGGCCCAACTCCCGCATGGGATGGTGGGCCGTGTCCCCCACCCCCCACCTCCCCACAACTAAGATTGAAGGACAACAATTTGACTCGGAGCTGATGGGTCCTGGGGAAAATGCACTGTTCCCCAATAAACCTAGTGCATTTGCCTTTTACAGACTGAGCTCTGAGGCCACACAGGGACACACTGGAGGTGTCAAGGCTCAGGGCACTGGGCGAGGGAGGGTGAAGGGCTAAACCAAAGCCCTGGCCTCAAGAATGGAAACGGAGAGTTTAGGCCAGAGAGAGTGTGGGAACTGTGGGATCAACCAAGGTAAGAGTCTAGAATGCCCCGCTGGTTTCTAACTTGGGGCACAGAAACGATGCTGTGCAATTACCAAGCTCGGGGTATGTGTGTGTGTGTGTGTGTGTGTGTGTGTGTGTGTGTGTGTGTGTGTTTGTGTGCTGAGGTTGGAGGAGGCTGAGAACCCTTCTTAGGAAGAGGAATTGGGGCACAAGAGTTGTTCTTTCTCTCAACAAATATGTACTGAGGGCCTGCCAAGGAGCTATTATAAGTGCTGGGAGGAGGGAAGTAAAGGGGACACATTCCATTCCTCTCAGAGCTTACAGGCTGATGGAGGAAAACAAATCAGCAAAGAAGCCATTCAAATGCAGAAGGACTCTAAAAGGAATTAGGGAAGGGCTGGTGAAGTCTGGATATGGACCAGTATTTAGTGACATTAGAGAATGATTCATTCTTTAAAGGTGTGATTATGATATTGTGTTTTAGGTGGGAGAATACCCCTCAGCTTTTATTTTTTTTTATTTTTTGGAGATGCAAGTTGAAATGTTTGGGGAGTGAAAGGTCATGATGTCTATAATGTACTCAGAAACGAAATAAATAAATGCAGAAAGAGAAAGCAAATGTAGTGACACATTATCAATAGTTGGGACTATATGAACACTCATTGTACTATTGTAGTGTTCTTTTGGCTTTGGGCTTTTCTGTGTGAAATCTTTCATAATAAAAAAAACTTCAAAATACAAAGTAGCAATTGCATTGATGGGACATAAAGGTACAGTGGGAACACAAAGGAGGGTCCCTAATTGGAATTTGATGAGTGAGAGACTTCCCAAAGAAAATATCATCTAGGTCCTGAGAGATGAGTGGTTGACAGGCAGGGCAACGGAAAGAACTTTGGGGACAAGGCTCCAAGCAGAGGGAACAGCATGTGTGAAGTCCTTCTAGCCTGTTCTGCTGGAGGAACAAAGACATTTAAAGCGAGTATAGAATGTAAAGCAGGAAGCTACCAAGGGGTGAGAAAGGTGAGCAGGTCCTGCAGAGATGTGAAATGGGTGGGAGAGTTTGGACTTTGTCTTGACACTACTGTAAGCAGAGGGTTTGCATTTCAGAAAGATGTAGCTAATGAACATTGAGCTGGTTGGGTCGGGCAGCCACTGCTGTGCCTTTTCCAGGTACCTATTGTACAAATTAGAATCTGTGTTATAGAGATGAGTCAAACTCTGGCACAGAATAGTTCAGTAACCTGCTCAAGGTTGCAAATCTGGAAGAGCTTGGAGGGGCCAAGACTGGAACCCAGGCTGCCTGGCTCCAGAGCCAGTGCTCTTAACCACTGGGCCACATCGCCTCTCAAGTCCAGTTTGCGCTCTGGGGAGAGAGAACTGCAGGAAAGCAGAACTCGAGGCAGGAAGGCTGCTTGGGAAGCAGTTGCACAAGCCCAGGCAAGTGGCGGTGGTGACTTGAACTAAAATAGTAGCAGTGGAGATGGATAAAATGGGCAGGGTAGAGTTATTTTGGAGTAAAATCAACAGGACTTGGTGATTGTGTGCAAGGGGCATCAAAGATGATGCCTAAGCCATATCCCACTGAGAACTGGCCCCATCTTGGCATGAAAAATAGGACATAGTCAGAGAATGTGGCCATGTCTTCTCCATAAACATGGAGAGGGGATTATTAGTAAACCCCTAACACCAACTTCATCTGTGAGCAGCAGCCTGTTGTACATCCAGCTCACATTTCTCTTATCCTGACCTCTGCTAACCAGCATTTTTGGTGCAACTTGTTATTTTCATGGTTCAAATTTTGTCACCTGCAACTGTTGTCATCTGTAGGTCATTCCTGTACCCTATTTACTGTCCCACAACCCTGGTCCCTTTTCTAATTGTCTCCCAACCCACCCAGCCATTAGTCTTGAATGATGTGACGTGAACACTTGTGCTATGTCACCTTGATCCTTGGGCCTCTTTAGAGGGCTCAGTGGGGACAACAAATTAAACGAATGTTGAAAAATGATAGAAAGACAAATACTTGGCTGTGTCCTTCTAATACTTATTGATTTTTAAGATCTTCTCAGCCATGAAAAAGATTCACTGCTGGTACCTTGACATTCGATTCCTGTTAACTGGCAGAGTGGCTTATTAATCAGGGTGGGGGTGACTTGCAGGAGTGGCCTGTCTCCCCGCCAGGCCATCAACCCCAGAAATGGGGCTTGGCTAGGAGGGTGTTTTACTCACTTGATGTGAGGGCCACTGCTGCCCTGGAGGGTCCTTGTGTGTCCTGGGAAGCCACTGAGGCCACTGCTCAGTTCCAACCCCTCTTCTGGGGGCCTCTGTTTTTTTCTTGCTAAAGTCCCCAATTCCAGGTTATTTGTGTGCATTTGTGTGTGTGTGTGTGTGTGTGTGTGTGTGTGTGAAAATGATATAACAACTGGATGAATTCATGCATCAAGTAAAACATGAGCTATTCTGTATACACGTGTATTCCTGCCTTCCATTCCACTCTCCAAAGGAATTTAACAGCAAGTGTTTATTTAGCTGCTACTCTGTTCTATATCCTGTTCTAGGTGTTAGTGATATAGCAGTGAACAAAATGAAAAAAAATCCCCATTCTCTTGGAACTTACTTTCTAGGGAACATTGTGAAGAATTCGGTGTGAAGCTTTCTAATTCACCTATCTTTTATCTATCTGTCTATCTATCTATCTAAATCTGTATCTATCTATATCATCTATATATCTACGGCTATATCCATACTTATACCTACAGGTTCATGCTGTACACATAATTCTGTGGCTTTCTTTTTTGACTAACAGCGTGTCTCGGAGTTCATTCCACATTAGCATTAATGAACCTTCCTTTCTTCTGTATCTGTATAATGTCCTCTGTAAGGCTAAACCCCTACAGAGAGACATATAAGTTGTTCTATTTTTTTTTCTCCCACAAATGGGGCTGCCACAAATTTTTGTCTGCATATACTATTGTGTGCCCAAGAGTCTGTACAGTTACCAAGTAACCATGGGTCACTCAATTACCATCTCTCTGCCTCAGCTTCTTCATGTGTAAAATGAAGATAACAAGAGCACCTCCCTCTGTTCATCAAGGGAATGCAAACTAACCACAATGAGATGCCACTTCACGTCCAGTAGGATGGCTATAATAAAAGAGGCAGAAAATTAAAAATACTGGTTGGCAAGGATGTGAAGAAATTGGAACTCTGTACATGACTGGTGGGAGTGTAAAATGGTGGAGCCACTTTGAAAGGAAGTTTGACAGCTCCTCGAAAGATTAAACATAGAATTACCATATGACCCAAAAATTCTACTTTGATGTATATACTCATGATAAATGAAACCATATCTACACAAAGCTTGTACACAAATATTCATAGCAGCATTATTCATAATAGACCCAGCTAGAAAAACCCAAATGTTCATCAACTGATGACCAGGTCAACAAAGTGTGATGTATCTATACAATGGAATATTATTCAGCTTTAAAAATACATGAAGTAGTGATATATGCTACAACCTGAATTAATCTTAAAAACGTTAGGCTAACCAAAAGGAGCCAGTCACAAAAGACCACGCATTACACGGCTCCATTCAAATGAAATGTGCAGAGTAGGCAAATCCATAAACGGAAAGTATGGTGGTTTCCAGGGGTTTGAGGTCATGTTGAGTGACTGCTAATGAGTACAGGGCTTCTTTTGGGGGTGATCAAAATGTTCCAAAATTGATTGTGGTGATGGTCACACAAATTGGAATATACTAAAAACAATTGAATTGTATACTCTAAATGGGTGAATTGTATGGTATGTGAATTGTATCTCAATAGAGCTGTTATAAACAAAATTAATAGTACCTCCCATGGGTTGTGGGAATAAACTGAGATGACATGATAATGTGTAGAATGGTACCTGGCATTCTGTAAGTTCTATCTAAGAATCTACCGTTCTTGTTTCTAGAGAATGGATTCCTAGAAGCAAAGTTCTTAAGCCAAAGGGTTGGTATATAGTTTTGAAAATTTTCAAAGACTCTGCAAAGTTGTCCTCCAGAAAAAGCCTTTACCCGTTCACCTTCAGTAGTTGTACAAGGATGCCTGTTTTTCTCTTTTCTTCTTTTCAAAGAAACCACCCCCAAAAAGCCTGGAAGAACACACACCAGCATTCACAGTGGTTCCTTTGGGCAATGGAATCGTGTGTGAATTTTCTTTGCTTTTTCCCATCTTGCTTATCCGCATTTTTTCATGTTCTACACAACAGAACTTGCAATAATTATATATTTTAAAGCAAAAAGTGAAAGTATCTCTCACCAACCCTTTGCTATGGGGCTTCTACCCTTCTCTGGCTTCAGTGGTTAGGGCAGGAGACCTTCTACTTAGAAATGCACCCTAAAAAGACACAGGACCTCCCCATTGTGGAGGGTTTTTTTGCAACTTTCTGGAAGAAACAGCCAGAGGGTGACAACTGTGAACTTAGGGAAGTACATAATTGCAGTTCTTAGCCCAGGCCTGCATTTTCTTGATAGATGACACCAGAAAGCCCTATATTAAAAAAAATTTTTAAATCATACCTGTGAGTCATTTGCCTGCATACCAGGCACCAGACACTATAAGTTTTCAAGTGTTTCCTATGCATTGTCATTTAATCCTATGACATAAGATTCTATGTCAACAATTCTAATCCTATGACAGCAATTCTATGACATAGGTACTAGTGCAAAATCAGAGTTAGAGATATTAAGCGACTTGCTCAAAGACAACGCTGCTAGTAAGCAGCTGAGGTAGATGTTGGTTAAATGACTTTAGCTGTGAGTCGAGTCATGGACCAAGAGATCTTATTATCTCATTTACAAGTAAGGATGTAGCTAGGACAAGTGCCCCGGGAGGTTGATTCGGCAGTTCAATGATGTCCTCAGGACACTTGTTCTGTTTTCCACGTCTCTGCTCTGCCATCTTCCTGTTGTTTTCATCTTCTGGAACAAATAGGGCTCTAGCAGTGATATCTAGACATAGCAAAGTTCAGAGAAAGAAGAGAAGGTCAGTTTCTTCCTAGAGCTTTCTCCTTAGAGTGAAAAAACTTTGTCCAGAAGCCCCTTCCCAATCTGTCCAGCCAGCTTTTCCCACAGGCACACTATTTATCTCATTGGCCCATTCTAAGTCACTTAGCTAGTCCTGAACGAATCACTGGCAAAGGGAATGGAGATACCACTAGGCCAATTAGGCCTGTCCCTGGAATTGGTGTTGGAAGTGGGTCATTCCCCGAGGAGGGGAGTTCCCTGATCAAAATTAGGATTCTATTTGGAAGGGAGAGGAAAATGAATACTGAAGAGTTGGGCAGAGGAACCAATAGTATTCAGCATGAGGACAAAATCAAACATATGAGCTGTAATAAAAAAATACAGTGAATATTTAAATTAAAAGATTTATTACAGTAAAAGACACATTGCCATTAATCCCCCTCAAAATACTCCCCCTCGGGGGCCGGCCAAGTGGCGTGGTGGTTAAGAGCTGGCTTGGGACACCAGAGGGTCCCAGTTCGAATCCCACATATGAGGGCTAGTGACACTGCCCTCTACAGCTAAGATGCTGAGCAACAGCTTGACCTAGAACTGGGCTGCCGTGAGTCGCCGGCGTCGGCATAGGCTGCAGCCCCTGTTGCAGTGGGTTGCCATGGGCTACCGTGTGTAGCCAGCAGCCAGCGTGAGCGGCCAGCAGCCAGCGTGAGCGGCCAGCAGCCAGCGTGAGCGGCCATCCAGAAGCCGGCGACTGAGCTG
>NW_017731394.1:4166702-4171869 GCF_001890085.2 Hipposideros armiger
ACTATCTGAAGCAGTTCTGGAAGTACTCTTTCGTGAGTGTTATTAGTTGTGCTGTCACGCTGCCTCAATGTTTTGAATTGATTCAAAATGTTTTCCTTTCATGGTTCTTTTGACTTTGGGGAAGAGCCAGAAGTCGCATGGTGCCAGATCTGGTGAATGAGGTGGATGAGGACACACTATAATGTTTTTATTTGACAGAAATTGCCCTACCAGAAGCCATGTGTGACACGGAGCATTGTCATGATGGAGGATGAAGTAAAGACACTCATGAAAAAGGACTTCCAGAACTGTTTCAGAAAGTGGCAAGAACGATGGGATAAGTGTGTTCAAAGTGAGGGGAGTATTTTGAGGGGGATTAATGGCAATGTGTCTTTTACTGCAATAATTTTTTTACTTAAACATTCACTGTATCTTTTGATCACATGTTGTATGTTGTCAAACTCAGGAGTTACTAGTTACTGCACTGTTCTGCGTCTTGGCATTGCATTGCAAGAGTTGATTATTTAGGGTGGAGCTTATAAGTCACCCACATCTGTCCCTTCTCTCTGTCTCCAAGTCCCATCCTCTATGAGGGAAGGTTTGCAAGCTTGATTTAGGGTCGATCACTAGGAGTGAAGTAGTTGAAATTCTAAATAGTCCGGTCTCAACTAGATCATTTTCATCTTGAGGACCTTTCATCTGGGAGACTGCCATTTCACATTCTCCTGGGATCTTTCAGGAAAGGTGCTTTTTGTAGCTTACAGGACTGGCTTGATTAATAGGACAGTATCAGTTTTTAGCTTTAGAGGACTTTGGAAAGATGGGCTTGACCTCCCTTTCGGGAATCACATTTTTAGCTGATGGGATAGATTTGGAGTATTATTCAGCAGGTCTTCACTCAGCTCCCCTCCACCTTGGGATATAATATACTTCTTGCCCCGCTGACTTTAATCTTGCCCATTGACTTGCTTAGGTCAATGGGACATGAGTGGACATGACTCAAGCAGAGGCTTTAAATAATGCTCGCACTGTTTGGCTTCCCTTGTGCTCCTGTAACCATGATGAGAAGAGCACACCTTGGGTAGCCACCAACCCTTCTCTCTGGGACCCAGGTTGAGTCACATGGAACAGACCCCAACCCAAACTGAAGCAGAGTCTCTCTAGCAAACCTGCAGACTTCTGAGCAAGAAAAAGAAATGCTTATTTTGATAAGTCACAGGTTTTGATTTTGTAGCAGTGCTGCAGCAATGGCTAACTGCTATAGGTGGTAGTTTTGAATGGGTACAGATGGTGTAGCGGGCATGTAGGACAAGCTGTGAGAACATGTCCTGTCAAAGCAGCCCCTGGAACAGCAAGTGTTGAGTACAGCTCAAGGAGGGAATGAACTAGAGATGTTTTGGTGATGTTCTAGCCCAAATTCTAAGAACTTTCTATAAACTCTTCTCTGACCCATTTTCACCAAAATAAGCTTCATAGCCAAGAAATTACTAAACACTGTGTTTCATCATCAATGCCCAAATGTAGTAGAATGTAGTGGAAAGGGCGCTGGACATGGTTTGCTTTTGTACCACAGTTCACCTCATGTCTGTGACTTTGGGTAAGTCGTTTCATCTTTCTGAACCTCACCTTCTTCACCTGCCATTCTCCTGGCATAGTCAGCTGTTGGTGCAGTGGGACTGTGCTCAGCATGTTTTGCTTCTTTGCTCTGAGAGTCTGTAGTGGTAGGTTGGTTGGGATTTGGGGATGCCCATCAGCCTCCTTCCTCACTGAGTTCTAACCGATTGAGATATAGACACAAGGGGTAAAAGTACTGACTTATGAATAGTTGGCTGATGCAGCAGCTGTCTTTCCATTCCAGCTTCCGAGGGCCCAGTGTGGGGCTCTCTAGAGGAGCTGCTCTGCTGGCAGATGGAGTCCAGAGTTAACGCCAGATGTTGGCGTGCAGCTGTGCTCGCAGAACACCCTTTCAATGTTGATTCCCTGCATCATTGCAAAATAAATGTGAAAATGACTCTACAAGCTAATGGTCCTCTAGTAGGAGAACCTTTCTCCCACCACCCAGCTACACCACATTGTTAGTTCTCTGTCTTCTGTCTGTCTCATGGAAAGAAGCCATGGACCCCTACGACACCCTGCGTGAGAAATTTCCTTGGAGTTCCGTTTGTGATGATTTAATCTTGGTTGGGGCAAGAAAAAGTCAAGCAGGTGTGAGCCATGTTATTGGGGATTTCCAACTCGTAATAGTGTTATGTTTTTCACCTCCTTTGTGAAAGAAGTTTTAAGCCACATCAATGTCCCAGGTTCAAAGAGTTAAGTGTGTTTCAGTTTTTAAAAATATTTAATACATCAAAGATCATTTTTTCCTGGTCCCCATGTTCTGGTCAGAGACAAGCTGGCTTTGTTGTGTTGCCAAATGCTGTCTCCTTTTGAAGCAGCAGGTGAGCCAATGACAGACAAGCCTGCCCTTCAGATGTAATCAGACAGAGAAGGCTGTGCTGGGAGCAGGCAAGGGCCTGGGGACCAGACATCTGGCTCGAGTCCTATCTCACTCATCCCCAGTGTCTTTTCCTGTATGAAAAAGCCACACACCTCAAAATAGGTGCCGAGCAGCAGCCAAGTCTCATTGCCCTTACCTGCAAAGCCAATTAAATCTACCAAGAGGAAGAGTAGGAAATAGAGTACGGACACCGTCAACTCAGGAACTGGAGACTGGAGGTTAGATGGCCCTGCAGTTACCACCATAACTGAATTCTCCTCCGTGCACTATTCTCTAGGTAACATACATTGGGTGGTTTAATGTACAGGCATACTGTGGAGCTATTGCGAATTTGGTTCCAGACCACCGCAATAAAGTGAGTATCGCAGTCAAGTGAGTATCGCGGTAAAGCGAGTCATAATCTTTTTGCTGGTGGAGGGTCTTGCTTTCAATTTGTAAAAACTCAACATCTGTGAAACACAATGAAGCCAAGCACAATAAAACAAGGGGTGCCTGTCGTGGTTCAGCTCATGGGCTCTGCAGCTAGGCTGCCTGAGTTGAAGTCCCAGCTTCAACTGTGTGGTTTTGATCCAATCGCTTAACTTTTCTATGCCTCAATTTCTCTTCCATAAAATGATCATAATAGCACCTACTTTACAGGGTTATAGTGAAAGGTAAATGAGTTAATATGGTCAAAGTGCCTGTTTCATAGGAGTGAATAGAAATTTAGTCTCAAATACCCTATAATGAGTCTTTTTTTTCCCCCTGTTTAGTACCTGGTACTAAAGAGTACTTAATTCCGTTGAATCATGTGGTTGGCAAGAAGGAAGTGAAAAAGCTCCCTGTAAACGATTTATGTAACTTGGGTGGATGTCAGCTGGCCCTATGGGCTGGGGCCCCTGTGTCCACACAAACAGTCCCTGTTTTTGCCCTGCAACAGTCCAGATCGTGGTGCCTCATTGAGTTACCCTAAAAGAATCTCCTCACACATCCATGAGCAAGGTGGACTTTACTGACAATATTCTGGTGAGGTTTGAGGGAGAGAGGCGAGGGTGACTATCTCAGTGCATACACACGTGCACACACGCGCACACGACCACAAACAATGTTGAACATCTCCCTTAGGATTTCTTCCTCCCAAAGCCCCAGCTTGGCTGGGCTTTGAGGATTTCCTTCGGTGTCCTTTGCCCCACACCAGCCTCCAATGTTGTTCTCCTCTCTGCCCCTAGGGAATTTAAATTCCTCACTCTTTTGGGTAAGCAGAGCCATTTGGCTCTGCCCCAGCTCCAGCGCACACACTTACCCCATCAAACGCATCATAGCCCGACATCTCCCACTTGAATCATTTGATGTATCAACAGGGGGCTTTCCTGAAGGGCATCAAAGAACTTTGCAGTTGCCCATTCCTCTAATGAGTACCTACTGCTCTTTTATTTACTAACTCTGTGACGGTGGGCAGGTTACTCAACTTCTCTGAGTTCAGGGTTACTCATCTGAGAAGTGAAGATAATGATAGAACTGGTGGGGGCTGTTATGAAGACCAAGTGACGTCATGCCTACAAAACACAGAACAGTGCTTGTGTTTAATAGGAATGACATCTATGATTTTTGAATAAATAATAGCCTAACCTCTCACAAAACCTAAACAGGGCTTCTCTCAGTCGAAAATGGGCATTGACAGCTTTCTATAAGATGTGTATAAGGCACTATGGGACACAAAGAAGGGAACTGTTAGGCCTGTGTACATGGCGATGAGAACGTTTGCAAGCTATTTAACCACACTGCTCATTAGTTTCTTCCATTGTAAAATGGGGACAATAATAGTACTTATTTATATGGCTGTTGGAAAGATTAAATGAGCTAATGCGTGTAAAAAACAGAGCCTAGTCCAATTTAAAAGTTAAGAAAGCTGTAGCTATTATTATTAAATGCGTATGCCTTGAATTGAACTATTAGGAAAATAAAGTATGTCTGCCTCCTGTTCTGGTATAAAATTCAAATTTGTAAACTTCAGATGTATTTAGGAAACCTCAATGCTATTTTACTGAAGACTTTAGTTAGGACAGAAATTATTTCATTTAAGCTGATAGCTTTGGCGTTAGAAAAATTAAATTACTATACAATTCGTAAACTTACTAATGATTCTCTCTTGATGTTTAGTTTAGGAAATCTTAATTTCTTTTGGGGCTGTTAGCTTTGTTAGTAGTTTTCTCTCATCAGTTACACATTAAGAATTAATTTGGGGTATGAACTAATAGCCCAGCACTTCTGACCAGTCTTCCCTTTGATTTTGTGTAAATTGTGAGCAATTGGCCATATTCCACAAGCAAGTAGTTATGAAGCTGGAATATGCATGAGCTGAGTTTAGTGTTGAGATCAAATAAGGCTCGCAACACATTTAATATGACGTTGTAAAGGATATGCAAAATCAATATTGTGCTGTGGAGTGATTAGACATAAATGCAGTTCACACAGATGACTGTAGTTACCTTGACCCAAACAAGTCCTTCCAGGATTAGGTACCAGAGGAAAGGGGTGGGCCTGTTAGGAGCAGAAAGCATCCAGATCTCTCACTTGGGGTCTGGATAACCAGGAGACTTGTTATTTAGGACCAGGTCCTGATGAAATCAACTTCCTCCTGGTCCTTACATGGGTTTGACTGCAGGGAAAGTTTATTAGCCTAGACCAGGAGTTGACAAACTTTTTTTTTTT
>NW_017731394.1:4172154-4216076 GCF_001890085.2 Hipposideros armiger
CCTCTGGCGTCCCAAGCCAGTTCTTAACCATCGCGCCACTCGGCCGGCCCAGACAAACTTTTTCTGGGAAGAGCAAGATAGAAAATATTTTAGGCACCGAGGGCCATATGGTCTGTGTTGAAGCTAGTCAACTCTTCCAGTGTGGGGCAAAAGCAGCCATAGACTATACGTAGACTAATGGGTCTGGCTATGTTCCAATAAAACTTTATTTAAAAAACAGGTGAAGGGCTGGATTTGGCACATGGGTTTGCAGACTCAGTCTAGGCGAAGACTCTGAGTGGAAAACTGGAGAGAGGAGAACCCAAAGCAACACTTGCCTGAAGCAGGCTAGCATCTGGGTTGATGGATGAAATAGGAGCAAGGGAAGTTGGGGCACAGGGTAGCTTCAAATCCCCTTTTCTCTCCCGCTCCGTTACAGGGTTTGCCTATCTTCATGAAGGCAACCAGTTGGAAAGGCAGTAGAGAATGGATAAGTGTGGGGACTGACTGGGACCAGGTTTAAACGCTAGGGCTTAAATTTGTCTCCCAATTTGTCTGTGTGACCTTGAGCAAGTTTTCTTTTTTCTTCTTTTTTTTAAAGAGATTTAAGCATTTTATTATTTTTTATTTATTTTATTTTTTTTAAGATTTTTTTTTATTGGGGAATTGAGGGATGGGAACAGTGCTGGGGAATTGGGGGAAGGGGAACAGACAAGTTGCTGTCTTTTTGTTCTTCCGTCTAGTTGTGGAGGACGTTGCTTCACTGGCCCAAGTTGGCACCATCATTGTGCTCTTCCCGGGGGAGGCAGATCGGTCGCCGGCTTCTGGACGGCCGCTCATGGAGGCTTGAGGGCCGCTCACGCTGGCTGCTGGCTACACACTGTAGCCCATGGCAACCCACTGCCACAGGGGCTGCAGCCTATGCCGTCGCCAGTGACTCATGGCAGCCCAGCTCCAGGTTGAGCTGTTGTTCAGCATCTTAGCTGTAGAGGGCAGTGTCACTGGCCCTCATATGTGGGATCTGAACCGGGGCCCTCTGGCGTCCCAAGCCAGTTCTTAACCATCGCGCCACTCGGCCGGCCCTTGAGCAAGTTTTCTTACCCCTCTGAGCCCGTCTGTAAAATTGGGATGATAGAACCTGTCTCAGAGAGTTGTGAGGATTCAATGAACTTTGTTATATAAACTGTTTAGCACACTTTAAATGGTAGATGCCGTATGTTGTGGGCAATTTAAGAAAAGTTTAAGAGTAATTTTGCCTGATTTTGGGATTTCTTACCTCTCCTACAGACTTTAGAATGCAGCTGCCCATAAGCTGGGTCTGTGTTCAGTTATTTGACTAGTTCCGTGATATACTCAGGAGTGGAAGGGTTGAGTCATGCGTTTTGCACATTTGGCTTTAGTAGATACTAAACTGCTTGGTAGCCACTAAGTGGCTTTTCAAAATAGTTATATCTATTTGTATTCTCATGAGCTGTGTTATGAGAGTTCCATTTGCTTATCGTTCTGGTTTCTGGTGGTTTTCACTGGCATCTTCCAGAAGAGTAATGCGTTTGTGCACTTCTTCATCTGCTTATTAGCCATTTGAATATCCTCTTCTGGGAGGTGCCTGTTCAAGTACCAAGTTTTCTTGTTGATTTGTGGGAGTTTTTTATATAGGGTGGATATGAGAACGTTATCTGTTACAGATGTTTTCTGATAAACAGAAGCCCCTGGTTTTCATATAGTTCTATTTATCAATCTTTGTTTTACTTTTTCTAGTTCAATGATTTAGTAAATTCTTTGATACTATTTACACCACGCTGCTTGTAACACTTCACACGGCTGATCAATACACACCAGTTAGATCATTGAATTAGCTAACTAATTTCCTTCCAATCCTGAGATTTGATGAATCCATGAAACTTGGCCAATTGGTGTTCATTTGGGTTCATTTTCAACACTCCTGAAAAGGATGGATAATGGATGTGTGGAGCTACTGTAGCTATGAATCATTATGTACACTGAGGGTGGACTTTTTGGAGTGCATAAGCCTGCACGAGGACAGGATTTCAGGGGCGAGGTTAAGTGGTATAGTGACAGGGAGCTGTGAGTATAGCCAGGGAAGGGTTCTGGATATCTGGGAAAGTGAGCATGAATGAAGAGGAGGTGGGTCAGGGGATAGATGGAAGGGAAAGGAGATGGGGAGAAAAAGCAGAAAAGAAGGTTTAACTTTGGTAGCAAATGTCAGAGACTCAAATACAACAAAAGAAGGTGTTCATGGGAGTTGGGCCTGATGAGAGATAGTTTCCTTAAGTTTCCCTAGTTTTTAGTAGAAAGCCCCTCATGGTCAAATCACATACCAATGATTATTATTATTTTTTTTTTAATAATACAGGCATTTAATACCCATCACATTTTTTTCTCTCTTGATGGGAAATAAAATGGGTTATTAACTCTTGAATAAAATAAAGAGAATAAACGAAATTTAGAACTAGAAGTAAGCACTGTGAAGAGTATATATCCCATGTCAAGACCACAGAACTGGTCCAGCCTGAATTCCTCCTCTCTTTTGAAGGGTCTGTGTAGGTCGTATTGGAAGGCTCATGCTATCAGATAGAAATCTCGTTTGCAAGTGACAGAAAACCCAACTCGGAGGACTCAGTGATAAAAGGAAAGTTTTGATTCTCATAATTGAAAAGTCTAGAGTAAATATTGGCCTCAGATGAGGCTTTTTCCAGCAACTCAAATGACATCACTAAGGACTGGGATTTTCTCCACATCTTCACTCTACCATCATTCCTGTTTACTTAATCCTTTGCTTATGCGTGGTACACCTCCATCCACTCATAGCTGCCCACTCCCCGCTCATGGAAGCAAAATTACTAAAGTAGTTGTAGCCCTCATCCCACACTGGACACAAGAAGATGGAGGGAATCTCTTCTAATATCGCCAGCTAAAGACCTGGGATTCACAACCTCTCCTTAGCCCAAAGAGGGTCACATGACCATGCCTTACCCAATCACGTGGCCCGGAATGTAAGGCCGGCTGTGTTAGACAATCAGGATCCCACATGGAGCTGGGTATGAGTTAGTCTCACCTATCTGTATGGCTGAGAATGGGGGAGGAGTGAATTCTCCAATTAAAGGAAGGGTGTTGATTCCAGAGAAACATCAAACAACTCCAAGATGTCTAGCAAAGGAACTTGGAGCCTCAGGGAAGCTTTCATGAACAAAGGACAGCCTTGTGATTTGGGAGCCAAAAGACTAACACAGTGCAGCCTCCCGAGGTAACTGCTGGGCCAGAAGACCTGGCCGGAGTGTGGCTCCCGTGCTTATTAAGTTAACCTACCTTCCTGAGTCTCAGATTCCTTATCTGTCCAGTGTGAAAATGATTCCAGCCTTCTCATTATTGGAGGAGTAAATGAGAGAATATTTTCAGAAAGGCTTTGGCCAATATGAAAAAAATATACGGGTATGAATATGTGGTGTTTTTACTACTAAAGACCATAGCAGGAATAAACAAACCCCAAATGCAGCATTTCCATTTAAAGTTTGACTTTTGAAGGTAATATTTGTGCAAAGTAAAATTTTGGCTGGCCATAAATAATAGTGACCAGGATCACAGTGCTGAGAATGATTAAAATACTAATCCCTGACATCTATCAATGGCTTATGACATGCCAGGCACTGTTCTGAGCATTTTTCATATATAATTTCTCTTAATCTTCAAACAACCTTATGAGTTAAGCACCATTATTATCCTTATTTTACAGATGAGGAAACTAAGCCACAGAGAGGTTAAGCAACTTGCCCAACATCCCCCAGCATCTACCAGCAACAAATGGTAGAGCTGAGGTTGAAATCTAGGCAGCCTTTCTCTAGAACCTGAATTCTGAACTACTATATTCTCTATAGCTAAGAGTGTTGAAATCTACTGATTTGCAAGTCAAATGGCAGAGCTCAATTTACCTCCACCATTTTGTGCACTAATATACCTAATTAATACAAAATCTGTTAATGGCTCATTTGCCTGTGAAAACAATTACCTAAATAGAAGTATTTATTATGTTGGTCTATCTTTTCTTGTGGTGACTTGATTCTTTAGCTTTGATCTGTGGGTGTGTGTACATCCCAAGACAAAAGCATGTTATTTATGGGATTATTGTTTCTGGCATAGAAAGAGTTTGGAATCAAAAGACTAGAATTATAGGCACAGTTCAATCAATTACCAGCTATAAAGTTCTCACATTTCTATTTTCTCATTTGTAAAGTAGAGATCGTGTCTACTCCAAAGTGAGCGTGGGGCCAAAATCAGATGGTGCATAGGACTGTCCTTTGAGAGCTCAAACACTACATAGATCAAAGATATTTATTAATTTTCTGATTAATAATGCACCCAGGCATCATTTGTGCTATCAATAAATTATGTTCCACAGGAACAGATTTTTAATACCATCTGCATTTATTTCCATGGGATTGTGCTTTTCAATTTGCTTGGAGTTTGGCCCTCCTGAGTGACTTAATTTCTTTCTGTGGAGCTGTCTGGACCAGCTGACAGTATGAGGTAATAGGTTACCTTTTATACTTTGGGGGGTCCACCTGAAATCAGTGTAAACCAATGCTTCATGGTGGTCCTTGAGGGATAATGGCAGCCTGTATAAGCACACCAATCGCTCCCTCTCAGACTCCTGCTTTGCACCACTGTTGGAGTCAACCACGGGTATAAATATTTGATTCCCTTAAAACCACAGCGGTTTCTCATCTTACCTGGTTTATCAGTTAGTGTTCCCTAGTGGATATTTGTGTGGGGTTTTGTTTGTTTGTTTTGCCAGTTTACCATCTAAATTCTATTTGTTTTATTCTGGCAAAAGAAGTCCACATACTGGTTTGGGCAAGTTTAACCCAGTGCTGTGCTGGAGCCTGCGAGTGACAGCCATTAAGTGTAAGTATGAGACAGTTGTGAAACATGGTCATTATTAAAAATTAAGTTATATAAATGCACAATTCAATAATGTGCTAAGAGAAAAATAAATGCTCGAAGTTCATCATTTCCTAATTATGTTGCTACATTTTGTTATTATCTATGGCCTTGAGAATATTTATGTCAATTTTATCGATGGTGGACATACTATATAATGGTGTGTAACTGTGCTCAGTAACATGTTGATGGCTTAAAATCAACCATGGTAGGAGTTTCGGCAAATGTAGCAAATCAGGGCTCTTCTAGCAAATCAGGGCTCTTCCTCCCAGGATCCTAGTTTAACCCCTCTCAGCTGTCAGTCTTGATTGACGGAAACCAATCAGTAAGTTCCATCCCACTGACCACAGCAAAAGGCTGATTTGGGCCAATGAGTGTCAGAGCCAAGATTTTATTTGCCTGTGGAGAAGATAAAGCTGTGGTCTCTGCTTGGGCTGCAACTGCAGGGAAGAGCCAGTCCTAGAATCAACCTAACGCACGGAGGAAAGCAGACAGAAGCCGAGAGATGGAAGGCCTGGATTTTGGAAACGCCATTTGAGCTCCTGGATCAAGCCACACCTGACTTTTCACGTAAGTCAGGAATCGGCAAACTTTTCCTTAACGGGCCAGAGAGTAAAGGTTTTAGGCTTTTTAGGTCATATTGTTTGTCACAGTTACTCACCTTTGCTATTGCGGTACAAAGCCATAGATGACACGTAAACCAGTGGGCACAGCTCTGTTGTGACAAAGCTATGTGCACAGGCAGGTGGCGGCAGGATTTGACTCAAGAGCAATAGTTTGCAGGTCCCTTATCGAAGGCACTAAATTCCCTTTATTGCTTAAGCATATTTGGCTTGGGTTTTCTAACATTTGTAACTGGAAAAGCTTGAACTGATCCAGGCTCTTGGGTTGTGGACAATGGAAATCGATTCTGAATTCCTTCAGGAAAAACAGAGATTTCTTATAAAAAAAACAAAGGGTAGCCCAAATTCAGATTCCCAAGACAGAGAGTCCCATTGTTCTAGCTCACATGTCCAAGGGAGGGAGATTTACTAGTCCTTCCAAGGCCACATCAGCGGGGAGGGGTTGTCTGTATAGGGAAATTAGGTGGCTGTCATCAGAAGACCCAGCCTTGGGGGTCTACTCCATGAATACAGTGAAAAGTTCCTAAATCAAGTATTTTCAGCAGGCACCTTATCCATGAAGCTCATCAAAAGCAGTGTTATGCATTAGCTAAACGCTCTCTTTGATAGAAGACATGCATCTTAGTTGTATCTCTGCTACTAACATGCTGTGTTACCCTGGGCAAGATAGAAAACTTCTCTGGGCCTTAGTTCTTTATTTTTTAATTTTTTTTATTGTGAAATAAACATTTTTTTAAATTAGTTTCAGCTGTACAACACAGTGCAATAGTTATACTTTTTACCCCTCAAAGCAACAACCCCCTCTTCCAATCCACCACCCCACTCCCCCCCATATCATACATATCTATTACAATTCCCTTGACTCCACTCCCACACTATACTCCACATCCCGTGACTATACATATATTCATTTATAGTTGACATAAGTATTATACAACATCAGCTTCAGGTCTACAGTGCAGTGATCAAGCCTCTACCCCATCCATGAAGTGATCTCCCTAACAAGACATGTGACAATCTGACACCCTACCAAATATTTACAACATTATTAATTATATTCCCTGAACTGTCTTTCATGTCCCTGTGGCAATATTGTAGTTACCTATTTATGCTGTCTAATCCCTTCCCCTTCTCCCTCATCCTCACCCCCCTCCCAACTAGCAACCATCAGTTTTTCCTCTATATCTCTGAGACTATTTCTGTTTACTTTGCTCATTCATTCAGTTTTTTAGATTCCACATATAAGTGAGATCATATGGTATTTGTCTTTCTCCGACTGACTTATTTCACTCAACATAATAGTCTGTATGTCCATCCATATCGTTGGAAATGGTACTATTTGCTTCTTCTTTATAGCTGAGTAATACTCCATTGTGTAAATGTACGACAGTTTCTTAATCCAGTCGTCTACCAATGGGCATTTCGTTGTTTCCAAGTCTTGGCTATTGTAAATAGCACTGCAATAAACATAGGGGTGCATATATTTTTTCGAATTAGCACCTTGGGTTTCTCTGGATAGATACCCAAGGGTGGAATTGCTGGGTCATACGGTAGTTCCATTTTCAGTTTTTTGAGACACCTTGGGCCTTAGTTCTTCAAGTACAAAAAGAAGGTAATGAACTAGGAACCTTTAAGGCCCCTGTGAGTGCCAAGTTTTAAAGGTTGTTTCCATGCATCAATTATCTTGCCTGTTAATCTCTATGGTTTAATACTCTGTGCCCTGTAGTTCACCTTTTTGCATAATCACACGCTATGAGAGCTCCCTCATGTTACTTAATTCCAGTGAGTATGAATTTCCTCATCTGTTATTGGCCTTACCCTGGAAAGTGGGGTGAGGATTAGAATTATGTATGCTACATGCTTAGAAGGGCAATGTGTGTTTATTGGTTCAGAATGGGGGTTTTGGACTCGATCCTTGTTTAGCCTTTTTCTTACTGTACCATCTCCTAAACATCTCACCAATCCATCCATTTATCTCCATCTCCACAGCCCTTCCTTATTTGATCGACTACCATCTCTTATCTAAACCACAGGCATCTTCTAACTGGTCTTTCTCCTTACATTCTTGCTTTCTGTATTGGATAGGATTAGCTTTGGTTGGGAGTAGCAGAACATCCAAAATAACATGGCTTAAGCACAACTAAGAAGGTAATTTTTTTCTCATATAAAAATCTAGGTAGCCCACAGAACACTAATTACAATATCTAAAATTTTAAACCCTAATAATACCAAGTATTGGCAAGGATGTGGAGCAATGGACACTCTCATTCACTGCGCATGGGAGTGTAAAATGCTACACTCACTTTGAAATATTGGCTGTTTCTCATATTGTTAAACAGACAATTACCATAGGTCCCAGCCATTCCACTGTGAGATATTTACCCAGAGAAATGAATTATATGTCTACACAAAGATTTGTGTGTAAACCAAAATATCTATCAACTGGTGAATGGATTAAACAAGGTGTGATACATCCACACAATAGAATACTGCTCAGCAATAAGAAGGAAAGAACTATTGGTGCAAAACATGTATGAATCTCTAAATAATTATGCTGAATGAAAGACACTTGACAAAGAGTGAGTATATACCATATGATTCCATTTGTATAAAGTTCTAGAAGGTGAAAACTAATCTATAGTGACAGAAAACAGATCAGTGGTTGTCTCATGCTGGGAGTAGAGGGAGGGGTGAATTGCAAAGGGGCATGGAAATCTTTTGGGGATGATAGAAATGTTCTGAATCTTGGTTGTGTTTGCTAGTTACATGAAAGTATACAACTGTTGGGACACACCAAATGTACTTTAAATGAATGCAGGGTTTTTTTCTTGTATATAAAAATTGTATATAAACTATACCTCAATTAATTAAAAAGTCAAAGGAGCACGCCAAGGCTGGTAAAACTCTCCACAATGTCAGGAACCCAGGATCCTTTTTCCTCCTTATTTCATCATGCATCACTTCTTCCTCATGGTCCAAGATGGCAGCATCTGGTTTCCAGGCTGCAGGATGGAGGAAGGGACAAACAAAAGGGCATAGAGCACATGTGTTTTTCTCTTAAAAGAGGATCTTAAAAGCCCCTTCCACTTGATAATTCTGCTTGCATGCTTATTGGCCATAATTTAGTCACATTGACATACCTAGTTGCAAAGGATGCTGGGAAATGTAGTCATTATCCCAGATGATCCATGTCCATAGACAAAGGAGAAAACAGACATAAAGGGACAATTAGCCAACTTAAAGGTCTTCAGTGGCTTTCCATTACCCTCAGAATGAAGCCCAAACAACCTCCTTGCCATGGTCTCCAAAATTGTGCATGATCTGGCCCTTGCCGACCTTTGTACTTTACTCTCTTCTATTTTGGAACTCCAGCTTTTGGCTCTTCCAGTCCACCTGCAGGGGTTTTTTGTTTGTTTGTTTGTTTTGGGTTGTTTTTTTTTAAAGATTTTATTGGGGAATTGGGAGAGGGGAACAGTGTTGGGTAATTGGGGAAGGGGAGCAGACAAGTTGCTGTCCTCCTGTTCTTCAGTCTAGTTGTGGAGGACGTCGCCTCACTGGCCCATGTTGGTATTATCATTGTGCTCTTCCTGGGTGAGGCAGATCGGTCGCCGGCCTCTGGACGGCTGCTCACGGCGGCTCTTGGCAGCTCACACCAGCTGTTGGCCATTCACACTGGCTGCTGGCCACATACGGTAGCTTATGGCAGCCCACTGCAGCAGGGGCTGCAGCCTACACCGTCACTGGCGACTCATGGCATCCCAACTCCAGGTTGAGCTGTTGTTCAGCAATTTAGCTGTAGAGGGCAGTGTCACTGACCCTCATGTGGGATCCGAACCGGGGCCCTGCTGCACAGAGCTGGCTTGACCAATGTGCCACTCGGCCGGCCCCCTGCAGGGTTTTATTTACTGTTTCCCTCTGCTTGGAACACTTTTCCTTCCCTCTTTGCCTGGTTAACCGCTTTTTATCCTTCAGCTCTCACTTCATCTTGACTCCTCAGCTTAGGTCAGATCCTTTGCTTGTTTTACACTTACCTTCCCCATATAACATCCCTCACAGTCTGGAATTTTGTATTTGTGTGACAGTTTGATCACTATATTTCTCACACACTAGATGGTAAGCTCCTTTTTGATCACATTTGTATTGTCTAACCCATCCCCTAACAAAGCAGAAGTAGCTAAATACACCTTTACTGGGTGAGTGAAAGAAGGAATGAACACATGTGCTTTATCTGGTACTACTTGTTGAAGGTGGGGTGCTAAGAAGCAGTTTTATAGTTCCACTGAGCCTTGACTGCAAAACAACTCACTCACTAATTATCTTTGTTAGGTGTTGGTTTTGAAAGACTCAGTAGTATTTCATTTGATCATTTGCTCTGTACCTCCACCTCAATTTTCATTTCAGTCACCATTCATACTTCGAGTGGAGATCTTTCTCTAAATATTGTCTGCTTGGATAGCAGGGTGGGGGAGGGTGATGTGAAATGAGTCCAGTTTGTGGAAATAAAAGTTACCATACAGTTCATTAACTTCTGTTTCCCTACAGGGGAAAGTTGAATTCTTTAGTATAGGAACAGAAGTGGTGTGCAGAAGGCTCAGGGGAGGACAGCAGCATGCTGTAATGTGTTTACATCGTTCATTTAACTTGGGAGGCGAGGCTCTGTTGATCTACTTGAGGCACGCATTATTCCCAAGTGCGTGGCATTGATTTAGGTGCAGATACAGTATGGTCTACTTAAGTGGGCGTTTTGACAGGGTAATCACAGGATATTCATAGATTCAGAAAAACAGGTTCTCCATCGTGTAACTTGTGGTTAGCCAACTATGTAATATGCAAAAGTGAAAACCACTTTTCTTTATAAATATTTCCTTATTCAAAAAACTATAATTATATATACATATAGTCTTGGGACATGGAGTAGAGAGTGGGAATGGAGTCAATGGAATTGTAATAGATAAGCATGATATCGGGGGAGGGGGGTTGTTACTTTGTGAGGGTGAAAAGGATAACTACTGCATTGTTCTGTACACCTGAAACTAACAATAAAAAAATAAAAAATAAAATTTTTTTAATAAATTAAAAAAACCAAAGTACCCTTGTTTTACAAAGCTTTGCCACAGTTAATCCAATTAGTGGGTTTTCTTACAATCTCAGTGGAAATGCTCTGATTTAATCTTGTGTACACCTCAAAAGAAGCTCAAAGAAATAAATAGAAGATTTGGGACATAAACAGAGAAAGAGCGGGCGCAGGCGCTGGGTATGTGGCTGAGGGGTTCTCGGTGAGAGGACCAGTCTGGAAACACCTTTCTGTGGGGGCAGAAGGCGCTGCCTCTGGCCCCGGGCATCCCAGACGCGGCTCATCTCGCTCCACCTTCACCATTTTGGCCATGTCAGCCAACCAAATAGGTATTGTTTACTGCATAAAATGGATTCTGTTTTTCAATCTTAAATTTACTTAGAAAGGCAAACAATTTATTACAAAAGAAAATGTCTAATGCCAGCTCCAGCAGATCAGGATTTTTTCTGTTCTGCTTTCTGCTGTATTCCCGCAGAGCCTAATATAGTACCTCGTAGGGACTCAAGGAATGTTTGTTGAATGAATAAATGTTATTATCATCAGTAGCAAAGCAACTATTTCTCTAAGATACGTTGTCAATTATGTAGCTGTTACAAACAATTACATGTGGTCATCGGCTTCCCACATAAAACCCTTTGCATGTCACGGGCACTTTACACTATGCACCACACTTTTCTAGGCCACATAACAATTATCACTGCAAAAATGATCTCATTTCATCATTTACTTACGGTCTTTCTCACTCACTAGATAGGTAACTCCATCCTTAATGGTTTTGTCCACCCCTGTATCCCTAGCACCTGCCACAATATTTTAAAATATATAAATATGTATATAAATAATGGTAAATATGTCATTATTATATTCCCCTGACTACTCGAATGTGTGTGTGTGCGCGCGTGTGTGTGTGTGTGTGTGTGTGTGTGTGTGTGTGTGTGTGTAGTCTTGAATTTGCACATAAGACTTTCTCTTGAGTCCCATTGGTCTTAACTAAATCAGAATTTAGTCACATGGCTGCACCCAACTGCCAGTGTGGTTGAGAAGCATAGTCCATTCTGAGCAAATAAATTAAATGTTTTGTTAAAAAAGAAGGGACGACATATAGTCATCTGTACCATAGCCTGGCACTGAAGGCCTTTTTCAATCAAGTATCAACCCAGCTTTCCGGATTTTCTTCACCTGCTAGCTGTTCTGAACACTCTGTCTTCTTTGAGTTCCTTTGCTCACTGTCCCTGAAACACACCCAGTATTTTGTCACCATCTCTTTATTTACTCCGCTCTCTTGGAATGCCTTTTTGCTTCATATCCAAGCCACACCTCTGTTTCCATGAGACTTGCCCTTGACTGCTGGAATCTGAGATGATTTCTTCTAAAGCTGAACTCACCCAGCCATGACCATGGACGTGATGTGTTCACAGAGCCTCACTCTTCTGCCTCGGATAGCTCTTCTTTTGATGACTTGAACAGCGTGAGTCTTTGGTTGTTAATTTTTTACATGTTTAGGTCTTGTCCTCCACCCCCACCCCTCATTCTAGATTTCCTGAGGACAGGAGCCCTTTACTCAATGAACGTCCCTTGGCCTCCTACCTCACAGTTGGCTCTATGTTCCGTGTTGGGGATTTAGTAGTGAATAACACATGAGGCCTCTCCTCCATATCTTAAAATTTCACACGGAATCTGGTTTTAAAGCTCGCACATGTTAATTGCTTTACAAATTTCTGTTGCTTTGTTGAGCAATAAGAGCTGACATTTATTTAAATGATTATTACTTATATTCATAATAATATTTATTGAGTAATTACTATGTGCTAGGCACTATGCTAGCCTTTCACATGTCTCTCTTCATTCCTTTCTTATGACAGCGAGGAGATAGGCACTATTAATTTTTACAAATAAAAAACAAGGCACAGAGAGGTTAAGTTATATGTTGAAAGTCACACAGCTGGTAAGGGGTAGAGCCAGGATTTAATCCTGACAGCATGATTCCTGAGCTCTTAAGAAGGTTACTGGAAAGTAAAAGTGCTGTCATGATTTGAGGATTTAGTGGCATCATTTAAAATAGCCATCCACAATTTGGACTTTGCCTGCACCAGGTCCCAACAGGAAGCTTTCCTAGGCTGGGATGCCCCTCCCCTTAGGAGTACCCCCCAGGCTGGGCACTGCCAGCCTCCTGCTCCTCATCAGAAGCTCAGCTGCCCACCCCATGTCCCCTCTCTTCCCTTTTGATTACCGAGTCCTACTTTGGATACAATAAAAACACTTCAGCCACCTCTGTATTTCGTGGCAGCTACATAGCTTTGATCTCATCCATCTTTGGTGACAGGAGGGAGTAACTGAGTACATGCTGCAGACTGGAGGCTCCCAGCTGGATCAGGACCACCGACCTTTGTTTTCTTTGGCTCAATGTTTAATAATATTTTTTTATTTTAATTTGTTGTCAGCATTCACACATTAGAAGATGTCATGCAAAATCTGGATTTTTGGCTTCTTAGGAAAAACTGGAAGATTTTTGGATCCATTGGGCCTGTATGCCCACGGGCTCAGGTTGCCAACCAAGTTCAGATAGAGCATGTGGGTCTGAATTGGCACAGTGGCCTCCTCCCCGTTACCCAGACACCTACAGCCCGGTTCATCTTTCCTACCAGCCAGCAGCAAATAATAATGATGATACAAAGGGCACATATAGAGCACTATATGTCGGCACCATTCTAAGTGCTTTACCTTTCATCACCACAGTCTCCTTTGGAAGAAGTACTGTTACTGTCCCACTTTACAGATGAGGGAATTGAGGTCCACTCTGATACTAGTGGAAGGTCTGGGCCTCACACGCAGGTGCTCTGGTTCCACAGGCTTTGCCTGTACGCACTACCCAGCTACCTCTCAACGTAGCGTTGGAATTTGTGTCCCCACTCTACAGGAAGGGGAAAGCGGGGATGGGATCTGGCCTTGTCCCTTGTGGTGCCTGAAATTGACTCACTGACAACACAAAACCACAGAGCTGATTTCCTGCACAAACACCATGCAAGCCAGGAAAGGCTGCTTGTCCTTATGGCTCTGAACAAAGCTGAACCTGCACCCGAGAAAATCAGGGCAGTGAAAGGAACCCGGGTGAACACCTGGCAGTATCTTTGGGGTCATCTCAGAGCTAGCTCTGGTGGAGAGTTTTCCCTTATCTCCCTCTTAGAATGGAGAGCATTAATTAATTCTATTAAGGCTCTGTCCAACTCTCGCTTGAAACGTTAGCCCATAAACAAGTGTCATCCATCTCAATCCTGAGTTTCTCCCAGGGAGGTGGGTGGGAGTGAAATATGATGCGAGGCTGAGCAAGCATCTCGGCCTTCACATTGGGGTGCAAGGGGGTCATTCAGCCTGCCCGAGCCCCATTGGGCTGTGAAGTGAGTCCACAATGAGATAAACGGAGCCTGCAACATGGGGAGTGATCCATTCGGTCAGGTTACCTGCCTGTCAGCCTCAGGACACTGAGCCTTTTTCATAGGCTCTGAGGCAGAAGCAGAGGGAATAGGGTTGGCTCAGGTGGGCGACGGCTGTCACGGCACCCACCGAGACAAGTGTCTCTGAAGCTATTCATTGAGCATTTCCATGTGCCAAGTGCTTTGGAGGCAAAGATGGACACGCCTATGGCATAGTTGGGATAATCATACGATTCCAGATCAGGGCGCTTTGGAGGGTGAAGAACACAGGATTGAATTGAAACTATCCTGGGCCTAACCGGGATGGACACATGGTTACAATATGACCACTCACGGCCCTGGAACTCCCAATTCTGAATTTGACCAAGTGACCATGAGCAAGTTCACCTCTGAGCCTGTTCCTTGCTTTGGGGATGCTAAAAGTCTCAAGTTCTTACCTCTCAAGAATGATGTGTCTTATATCAGGTAATGTAGTGGAGGGAGTGGACTCAGAAGCCCCTCCCACAAGGGATGTGCTTCAGACTAAGTAATTGGGCTCCAGGGACTAACCTGGCTTTATAAGCTGAGATGCCTGGTGGGCTTTGCAAGGTAAGAGCTCGTGCTTAAAGGCTCTGGGGAATCAGGAGAATTCTAGAGGCTGAGGGTAGGGAAGAGAAAAAGGAGAAATGAAGGGACAACTGGAAGAAGAAAGAAATTTGGGGGTAGTGGTGGGAGGAGACAGCTAATAGAAAAATTTTAAGTTACCCCCATGAGGTGTACACAGTGATTCCAAGAACCAATGCCCATCTCTGCATGAGGCCTTCAGTGGAAGAGCCATTGCTTATGAATGCCTTCTAGGAGGCAGATCTCTTAGAGAATGCAACAGACTCAAGGTGGGCGGGTGGTGAGAGCTGAGACCCCAGGTGAAGGCTCGCTCTGTTTGGAGTTGGTGAATGTCAAGTGCTTACCCTCCTGCTGGTCCACAAGGCAGGCTCCATAAATGTTAGTGCCTATTCTTATTATTGCAGTTGTTCTTATGTAGGCCAGTTTCCATCTATCAACACCAACCTGGAAATACAAAGCAAAAAGCCAGTGGGCAGACAGGATGGAAAAAAAAATGCCCCATGAGAACAAAAGGGAGTTTTATTCTAACACAGCATTCCTGGAGAAGCCTAGCATTGAACAGAACCAACTTCAGGAAATCCCGGGCCAGCCTTGAGCTGCTCCAGGACTAGCCAGGCCTACCTCAGTCAGAAGCAGGTGGCACTCCTCCCAGAATGGATGTTTGCAGAATGAGAAGAATGTTAATTAATCCTGTTATCTGAGCTAAATACTTTCTGGTTTAATTTCTCTGATAAAGCCACCCTGAATGGAGAGCTCTCAGAATACCAAAGAAGGCCTTTTTATGGGATTCCTGAGGTGCAGTGAGACCTGGGAGGGATGGGGGTGGGGAGGGTAACCTTTCTGGCCCCTGGCACCTTGGGTTCAGCACTGACTCTTTCCTCTCAGTATTCTAACTGGAAATCCTTTACCATCCAATCTTCTTGCCCCAACACGCAGGAAATGCAAAATTCAGAATGTGGAGTTACCTAGAATTTTTGTACCAGATTTAATAATTGTTGTGTGCTTGTATGTGCCAGAGACTATCTTTATTACTTTACAGCACTATGTCTGTAATTTACTCTAATATATTTCAGCATAGACTGCGTGACGTTTAAGTACATTATTTGAAGTGATGCCCCATGGCAGCTACCATTCTAATCCGGCATCCACTCACCCAGGGTGATCAGCTAGAATTATAGCAGGAAAGTCTCCCTCCAGAAGAAGCCGTTTTTAGTGCATTGACTATTTTAACCTCTGAGAAACAACAAATGTTTTGCTAGTTAGCAAACTAAGTGTCAGAAATGGGTGTTTCCTGGTGAAATCAGTAATATGTTGCTACGTGTGATGGATGTTAGAAAGGGTCTCTCAATTACTACTAGTGAGTGGTATTCAAGATTTGTAGATTAGCGATAATGTTTTATTACTGATACCCCACCCTTGTGTGAAAAGTACTATATATAAGAACGCAAATCTTGACCCCTAACTGGCCCTCTACTTAATTACTTGGAGAATTTCTGAGCTGTCTGAAGCCTGCCTCTGAAATATTAGGGACCCTTTCATGTGTTAAAAACATGACAACAGGCCCAAAATGGAATTGCTTATGCTAAGCCCCATGTCACCATATCAAAACTTAATTAAGGCGTTAGCCTTCCCAGAAATAAAACCTTAAAGTGGTCATTCAGGAATCACGTGCTCAACACTAGTTGAGGGGTCTGTCTGCCTGATAAACCCCTGCCATCCCCTGAAGGAAAGTGGCTTTGTAATAACTAACCCACTTTTTTTCTCACCTAGTTTGACTTCCTTATTCTTGCTCCCTTCTGCTTAGAAAAGTTTTTCATTTTGTACAGCTCTTCATATCTCTTTTTTACCTGCTAGGTTGGGTTCTGATTTGAGTCAAGTTTTGTTCAAATAAACACAATAATTTTAATATGCCTCGGTTTATCTTTTACCACATGCAAGGCGGTGGTTGGTCTGAGCAGACAAAAAGACAATAAGAAGAGACTTCAGCTGAGCATACAGCACAGGTTGTAGAAACTGTATTATTCCTGTTCACCAACAAGAGTTTAGCAGATGTTGGTACTGTAAGGAAGGAAAAAAATTTTCCCCTATTCTATTAGGCTCAGCATCTGAGGTATGTGAATTAAACTGACCAAAGACAGATTAAGATGAGAAAATGTTCAATTTGTATGCGCATAAGGGGTTTCACAGAAAAGAAGTGAAAACCCCCCAAAAGTGGTTGGGCCTAAGAGCCTGCATACTATTTTAACAATGGGTGATAAATTGTGGAGAAGTGACAAGACAAAGAAAAATGGGTTTGGGCTTCTAAAGGTGGTAAATTGTGAAAAGGTAAATATATGGGGCAGGGAATAATAGAATAGAAAGGTTGTTATGCAGACTCAAGTCTCACAATAATTCTGTGATGCAGATATTATTATTACCTCCACTTACTGTTGAGGAAACAGGTCTGGAGAGATTGAGTCTTTCGTCCGAGGATAGAATCACAGTAGAAATCGAGGTCATTTGATTTTAATGCCTGTGCTCTTTCCACCACACCGAAGTTAACTATTTTGATTTTTTTTTTTTTACAAATATCCCATGCTCATAGGAAAACTGGAAAACATGAATGTATAAAATAGCTTAATTCTACTCAGAGAAAACCATACTAAGCTTTGGTGTATCATTTCCAGATTTGTTTCTATGCATATTTAGTTGAGATTGTACAGGGCTTACAGTTTTGAGTCCTGCCTACTTAACATGCTATACATATTTCTTCATATCCTTAACAATTCTTCATTAACATCATTTAAAGTTGAACTCAATATTCCATCCTATGGCTGTGTCATACCACCTGTTGTTGGACATTTAACTTTGTTCTGATTTTTTATCAATAACAAGCTGACCGTTTCTGAAGGTAGTCTCTTGTTTACATTTCTTACTGTTTCTTCAGGGCAGATTCCTGGAAAAGAAATTTCTGGGTCAACAGGCAAGAACGTTTAATGGACATTATGAGGCGTTAAAATAGGCCACAGTGTACTCTGCCTTTGTAAATAAGAAAGATCAGCATTACTTTCTAAGACAGATTAAAAATCAAGATAAATTAAAGCAGCATTTTGACTAAGGATGGACTGACCAGTCAGGTTTATTTAGTGCTACTTTTCTAACCAGTAGGGGGCAGCACAAACAAATGCCTCTGGAGAGCCTCCTTGGCTATGGGTCTCAACATTTTTGTAGCTTTTTTTTTTTTTTCCTCCAAACTTCCTTTGTTAAAATTTAGCAACAAGAAAGTCATCAAATTTACAGGCAAGGGCCAGAGTGGAAAATCTAGTTTACTTAAAAGATTTACAGACGGGCCAGCTGAGTGGCGCAATGGTTAAGAACTGGCTTGGGACGCCAGAGGGCCCCGGTTCAGATCCCACATATGAGGGCCAGTGACACTGCCCTCCACAGCTAAGATGCTGAACAACAGCTCACCCTGGAGCTGGGCTGCTGTGAGTCTCTGGCGACTGTGTAGGCTGCAGCCCCTGTGGCAGTGGGTTGCCATGGGCTACCGTATGTAGCCAGCAGCCAGCGTGAGCGGCCGTCTAGAAGCCGGCGACTGATGTGCCTCGCCCGGGAAGAGCGCAACGATGGTGCCAACTTGGGCCAGTGAAGCAACGTCCTCCACAACTAGATTGAAGAACAAAAACGACAGCAACTTGTCTGTTACCCTTCCCCCAATTCCCCAGTGCTGTTCCCATCCCCCCAATTCCCCAATGGAAAAAAAAAATCTTAAAAAAAAAAAAAAAAGATTTACAGCTTTCTGGAATGTTCCGGAAGACTGATTCAGATGGCAAAGGGCTAGAGAGAAGAGGGTCTTTCCAATGTGGGCTTGAGCTGGAGACCAAGAAATCAGGTCAGGGTGAGAGAAGCAGCAGGAAGAATGTTGTTGGTCAGTAGGATTGATTGATGGTGGTGTGCCGTGCCCAGCGAGAGGTGTCTGACGGCCGGGAAGTCAGTTTATCTGACCAAACAGGATAGCAGGAAGAAGAACCAGGCACAGGACCGTCAGCCTGAGGATTACCTTTGGAATAGCAGGCACGAGGTCAGTGACGCAAGGGAGGGAAGTATTAATGAATGACAGAGAGATATGCTGTGTCTCAAAGGAATGGCAAAGGTCAGGTAAGCCGCAGTAAGGAATCTGATTGCAATGTACCTGGAGCCGGGGTTGCTGACCTAAGGATTGTATGCTATGGATGGCATCTTAAGGAAGTCTGTGCATGCCCTGAATTTATGCAAAATTCATACAGAAAAAACAGACACAGTTTTCTGGGGGAAGATCGATAGCTCTCAGGAATCAATGACCTCAAAAAGATTAGGAACAAGTGATCTGTGTGTATTCCCCCCATCTCTGGTATCCAAGGCACTCTCTTCCCTGAGCCAAACTCCTTCTGCCCTGCTTCAAAGACACCTCTTGCCCTACAAGTTTCAGAAAACCCTGCCTGGATGGAGTGGTGGGTGCCCCAGCCTAACGCCCGGGTGATGGAGGGCTTAGCAGGAGGTGTGGATGGGGCAGGTGACCGGGTGCTCAGGGGAGAGCTCTGTGCCACAGCAGAAAGCTGGGAAGCATCAGGACAGGATTTCCGTGTGGAGACATACTCTCATTTCTAAAAGTTTAATTCCTCCCTCAGGAGCCTGGCCACACTCAGGGCTGGCTACAACTGTTGCTTGTTGTTGTTGTTTTTTTTTTTTTTTTTAAGCTGAGCCATCTTGCCACCTGTTGGCAGCTTAGCTGCAGCTCAGCTCGGGCCAGGAATCGAACCAGCAACCCTGTTGCTCAGAGCTCGCACTCTTGAGTGAACTGTTAACCAACTGAGCCACTCGGCCGGCCCTACAACTGTTGCTTGAAGAGGCTTATCGGCACAGCGTGAGCTTCATATTTGAGCCAGGTGGTTCTTCATTATATCGCTTCTTCTGAAGGATTTTTAAAAATTGGCATTTATTGCAGCGTCGACCATAGTGGCAGAAACATGAAAACAATCTGAGGGTCCATCAATAGTACTCCTACTGTGATCTGCTTTTTAGCCAACACACTTCTCACACCAACCGAGTGGGTTTTCCACACCAAGCAATTCTCTGGTTCTCTGCAACAACAACCGGGTGTCCTACAAATCAGCTCAATTCTGATACGAATTACCTGGAGTTAGCCCAGACCCCACGAGTTGAGATTTCCATCCCACACTACCTCCCTCACTTCAGAGGCCAATTGCAAGTACAGGGTGGGTGCCCAGGTTACCCACACTTCTGTCTGACCTGGCTACAAACTGAGGGTTCTCACGACCCCCTCCTCAGGTTCAATAGTTTACTATAAGGGCTCACAGAACCCAAGGAAACACTTTACTTGCTATTACTACTTTATTATAAAGGAGACACACCAACAGTCAGATGAAGAGGTATACAGGGTCTGGAAGGATCCTGAACACAGCAGAGTCTGTCCCTGTGGAGTTTGGGGTATGCCACCCTCCTAGAACATGGATGTACTTACCAACCTGATGCTCTCCGAACCCCTCCATTTTGGGTTTTTATGGAGGTTCCATTACATAGGCATGACTGATTAAATCATCGGCCATTGGTGATTAACTCAATTCCCAGCCCCCACACTCCCTTCCCTGGAGGTCAGAGGGTGGGATTGAAAGTTCCAACCCTCTAATCACATGGTTGGTTTCTCCAGCAACCAGCCCCCACCCTGAAGCTATTTAGGGTCCCACCTATGGTTGCCCAGGGCCTGAACTTTGGAGTGAACATACCTTTTGCACCTGGCCCTGCAAGTTAAGAGCCCAGCAAACTTGGGGAAAGTTTCTGAACCTCTCCAAGTCTACTTTTCCTCTGTACAGGAGAGAAAATATAATCATCATCATCATCATCATCATAATAATATCACCTATTTCATAGGATTATTATGAGAACCAAATGAGTCAGTACACATTTAGCACTTTCCATGATGCCTGGCTCAATAAATAAGTGCTTAGTAAATGTTAATAGTTTGTCATCATGGTTATTATTGTTGTTATTACTACAACAGCTGCCAGGTCACCCTTTTGGTTCCTCCTGAAGCTGTGTTTGACAGGCCTGCCCCCTTCACCTTACAACTTTTTGCCCCATGGTCGTCTTGGATAAAATCAAGCTGATCCTAGCATGGCTACATGGCTTTCTCTGGGTCTCAGTTTGGTCATCTATAGAACAGACATCATAAGGCAGATGATGCGTGAAAGACCCCAGGACGTGCACTGGGAGAGTTCAATGCAGGATACAAATGGAAGGTGACATGATACCCAAAGCCTGGAGCTCCCTGTCTCACCTTTCTTCGTACCCCAATCCTGCTCCTCCTGCAAATGGCTCACATCCTGTCTCTTCTGACCACTGGGATGTCTCCTCTCTTGGAACTTTCGGGCACTTCGTCCACCTTGCCCCTGTGTGCTGGTAATGCCATACCATACTGCCTTGCATAATAAATGAATCCTTTCACATGTATGTGAGATCTTGGAAAGTTGAGACTTTGTCTTGTATATTGTCAAGTGAATAACTATTAATAAGAAACAAATTAAAAAACTAATAATAGATGCTAAATTCAAGGAGATTGCTGTGTGTCAGATACAACTAGATGCCTTCACATAGAATCAAAATTTAATAATATCACAACATCCCCTATAAGGTAAGTGTCAATGTTCCCAGTTTCCTGGTGAAAAATGGGGTTTGGGAAAGCAATTAAGTAGCTCTAGTAACTAAGTAATTAAGGACCACCCATGTATATAAAGAAGCTGAGGCCTTCCTAGCCTCTCAGTGCCAAGCAGAATGCCAGCACACAGTAAGTTCAGAGTACATATAAAGTAAAACACCTTTAGCACCCCTTGCTGATGAAGTCGAGGTTTAAAAAAATTGTTATTTCTAAAAGCAACTACAGTTAAAGTAAAAAAGAAAAAAAACAACAAACTGTATGAGCTCACACGTGGCCCCTTCTGGCATTTGTTTACCAAAGAGGCTGAGAGCTCGCCTAGAACTGAACCAGGGCCAGGCAGGGAGGGGAAGCCAGCAGGGGAACCCAGCAGGGGCCCGGTCTCCTGGGGGGCAATCCAGGGGCTGAGTGTCCGGTCGATTGTTCATGGGAAGGAAAGCAAGGGGCCTTCTGTTCTTTTTCCGGAATCCCCTCATGCCTCCTCTTTAAGCAAGCAAGAATATTGAGTCCCTGTCCCCCAATGAGCTCCCCATGTCTTCCTCCTCCCTGGGGGGTCCTCAAGAAGAATATGAGGGCTGTGGTGGAGATGCGGGTAGGGGTGCAGCTTCTTTTATTTCCTCCTCAAAGGCAAGCACACACAGCTTTGCCCTATCCTTTTTTTAAAAAAGACATCTTGGTGTGGTCAAGATGCAACTGGGCTCACTCTTTTATTTAAAAACCAAGAAAACAAAAACTACTATGAGACCTGCCCATTCCCACAAGGGTTCAGCAGAGGAGAGAGACCAATATCATCTCTGGCTCTGACCTCCTGCCACCTGCTTTCTCTCCATCACCTCTAGCCCCATCCTCATGGATGCTGGGGGCTCCTTTCAGCTCTCTGCACCACTTAGCTCCCACGGTAAAGAGGACATATTTAGTTCATTCTCCATGTTACTTCCCATATTTTTCTGAGCTGAAAGAATTGCATCACAGAGCAAGCACACTCATCTACATAGTAAAGTGGTTACAAGCACTGATTTTCAAGTCATACTGCTCAGGTTCAAATCCCAGCTGTGCCACCTACTAGCTGTATGATGTTAAGTAAGTCACTTAACTTCTCTGTGTCTCTGTGTCCTCACCTGTAAATGGAGATGATAAATAATACTAATGGGGTTGTTGTGGGGTTTAAATGACCTAATACTTGTAAGGTGCTTAGCACCCTGCCTGGCACATTGTAAGCACTAGATAATCAGTTATTAAAGAACAAACATAGCACCTGGGACCTCTCTGCCTTTGACCTGGACAGTTTCTATGGTGCTGGGACCTGTGCCTCGCCTTACCCTGAAGAGTAATTGCTTTTATTTTCTTCCCTTACATGATTCCTGGGCCTCTCCAAAATGCCTATGGCTCAGGTTGCAAGGGGGAAAATGGAGTATTCTTGTTACTTTATATTGCTTCCTTTATTCTTGCTTCCTTGTTACAGTTTGAGGCAGAGAAACTTTTATACCTAATGGCTTACCACCATGTTTTTCTAAACAAAAGATCAGTCTACTCCTCCCTACTGTGGTCCAGAGTTTTTTGATAATACTTTTGTCTTTGTAGAGGAGAAAAAAGTTTTCATCTACTCTCTTAGGTGTTGTGACTCAGTCCTGGACTGTGAATTCAACAGACAAATGACAGAGTAACAGGTGAAAAATCATACACATTTTATTCAATGTTAATCTTTTTATGTGGCAGTGGGAGAAGAGAAGCGATAATCTCAAAGAAGCAGTTAGATTCGGGGGCTTAGATGCCATTTTAACAACAGAGAGAAATTGTGAAGTGACTAGACAGAGGAAAGGGGTGTAGGCTTCTAGGGGTGGGTGGCAAATCGGGGTAAAGTGACTAGGAAAACTACAGGGGAAACTAATGGAAGATAAGCGTTATTTTAGTAGCTTTATTTGTGCAGGCTCATCTCAGTGTTAGCTCCCCATCTTGGGTAATAAGGATGTTCTTTTCTTCCTGGTACCAGGAGGGCATCTGCTCATGGGAAATGTACGCCCTCCTTTTAAGCAGACAGGGGTATTGGAGTGTGGGCAAAGGACAGGCAATTCTGCTGACTTTGGGGGAACCTCCCTGAAGAAGGATTCAGAAGCATTGGTGCCTCTCCAGGGAAGGTGGAGGAAGAGAGAGGAGGAGAGAAAACACGCCTCAGGTCACATGTCAGAGGCTGCCGGGAATCCAGGTCAAGCTCCTGAACCTCTCAAGGATTTAGCCCTGGAGAAAAGGAGGTGGATTAGGAATTTCACTCTGTAATTCAGGTGGTGATCAAGAGGGCCCGGTGGAGGAAGTGTGCATGTGTGGTGGGGAGGAGGTGGCAGAGGAATGAAAAGAGGCAATTGCAAGAGGATCTGAAAGCTAAACATAAAGCATGACTTGAGATTGAACTGAATCAGGAGGATAAGAAAGGAAGGAAGGGAGAGAGGAAGGGAGGAGGGGAGGGAGGGAGAGAGGGAAGGAGGGAAGTTCAACTTTCAGGATTTGTTAAAACTAGAGAATTTTAGAGTAGAAGGGCTCACCCCTGCCAAACACACTCCTTTTACAGATGAAAAGTTGAGCCCAAAAACTTGCCAACAGTAGAAAATCATGTTAGTTCCAGGTTTCGGGGACAGAAGTTAGGTCTCTGGGTCCTCAAGCTGGCTCCCCAAGTTTTCCCTGTTTCTTCCATTCAAATACGAGGGCAATGCTAACTGTGGGGTACAGCACCTGGTACCCAGTTAAACAGTATCGCTTATCATCCCTGGTCCATCTCAGCCACCAGGACGCCAGTTTTGGGAAGAACAAACCATTAATATCAGTTTTCTCAACCTTAGCACTATCGACATTTTGGGCCAGAGTTTTTGTTGTGGGTCCTGGTGCGTTGTAGGATATTTACTGGCATCCTTGTCACTTGTAGTATGCCATTGGCACCCTCCCTCCCTTGCCCCTGTCCCCAGTCATGAGAATTAAAAATGTTTTTAGACATTGCTAAATGTCCGCAGAGGCGTGGAGGTGGAGTTACAAAATCACCCCTCGTTGAGAACCAATGCGTTATATCAATGTGCTTACAATGAGCTCCAGCATCACGTGGACCAAAAACCATAAAGTCTTTTTTTTGGCACAATAAAGTCTTAAATGTTGAAGCTCTTAGATCATTCATTGAGAATTAAATGATTACTGTTTTCCAAATAATCTTTTACACTCAAGGGTGCAAGCTCTGAGCAACAGCGGTTCAAGTCCCTGTCCGAGCTGAGCTGCTGCTGAGCTGCCAACAGGTGGCAGGATGGCTCAGCTATAAAAAAAAAAAAATCAACTTGCAACGGCGGTTCAAATAATCTTTTTTTTTTTTTTAAGATTGTTTTATTGGGGAATTGGGGGAGGGGAACAGTGCTGGAGAATCGGGGGAAGGGGAACAGACAAGTTGCTGTTGTTTTGTTCTTCAGTCTAGTTGTGGAGGATGTTGCTTCACTGGCCCAAGTTGGCACCATCATTGCGCTCTTCCCGGGCAAGGCAGATCAGTCGCTGGCTTCTGGACTGCTGCTCACGGCAGCTGCTGGCCGCTCACGCTGGCTGCCAGCTACACATGGTAGCCCATGGCAACCCACCTGCCGAGGCCAGCAATTCATGCAGCCCATCTCCAGGTTGAGTTGTTGTTCAGCATCTTAGCTGTAGAGGGCAGTGTCACTGGCCCTCTTATGTGGGATCCGAACCCGGGCCCTCTGGCATCCCAAGCCAGTTCTTAACCAACACGCCACTCGGCCGGCCCTCAAATAATCTTTTGAAAGGCAATTTGTTCATTCATTCAACAAAGATGTATTGTTGATGAACTATGTGCCAGGATCTGTCGACATCTTTAGAGAGACAGGGGTGAGTGCGATGGCTTTCAAGAGTTTAAAGCAAGATCACTGATGTGAACATGAATGGTCACCCCTAGGATTTAGAGTCCCACAGGGAATGGGAGAAGGGACGGAAGCTGCAGAAGACATCGATAGTCAGATGTGGATGGAAAACCAGGGGAACACGCTGCTGTAGAAGTCGAACTAGGAATCAGGCTGCTGAGAGCATGGAGTTCAAAGTGAGATGAGCCGGGGTCTGAACTCTGGGCAAATTATTTTTTTAACCTCAGTTTCTTTCTCTGTAGAATGGAGATAACAGCAACACTCAGCTCATGAGTGTTTTGTAGATTCAATAAGATAATGGAAGTAAAGCTCTTAGCCCAGAGCCTGGAACCTGGTACAACACTCAACACCCTTACAGAAGGTTCTTTAATCATCTTTCAGCTTATCCTATTTTATACTTAGAAACAAGTTTGTGTTCTAGGCAAAAGCACACCCACTGCCACCAAAGAGAGGAGCAAGTCATTGGAGCAGTTATTCTAGTTTCAGCCATTTGATTGTCCCTTACATATGGCATGTTGGTTGTATGTCTCCTTGGTTTTGAGGCATCTTATGAATGTTACTGAATCCTTTATCTCCTATATGCACAAAGGCATTGAGAGTGTTGAATGTGTTAATTCAGAGAGATGTCTGCTCATAATGGAAATGAAAGTAGGGGTCACTTGTTAAAATTGAAAGTGAGAAAATGCAGACTTCTGCATGTGCAGTTGAGGCAAAACATAGTACAGTGGGGACCATGATGCACATAAAGTGATAGAAACAAGCTTGGCACATAGCAAGCACTCAGGAAATATCTTCCACCATCATCATTACCACCATCACCACCACCACCATCATTATCATTAGGCAGAACAAAGAGTATGTGAAAAATGCTGAGTTTGTGCACTTTGCAGTTACCAGCCAGAGGAAAGGAAAAGTGAAGAGCAAACTGGAAAAAATCTCGACTATGTGGCTAGAGCCAGAGAATCAACCTCAGAAGCCTCATGCAAATTTAGGAGCCAGCCGGGGATTGGAGAAGGCAAGGGCTTAGCTTGTAGAAAGTAGAAATTCCAGCTTGGAGATGTTTGTTGTGAACCATGGGTGTTCCAAGTTCATTTGAATCTGTTCCTCATTAAAATGAATCTTGGGTGATTGGGGTATGCGCCCCATAGATCTGTGAGATATTTACGGAGACCACCTGAGGAGGGAGTGTCATTTGCCTCAACAGATTTCCAAATTGACCAATTTTAAGGAAATATGCCCGAGAGAGGGATATATGACAGCAGCAAGGAGAAGCTTTAACTTTAGAGCATAAACTCACACCTTCTATTTGGTGACTATGTGAATGCGTGCCGCAAACTTAAACTCTTCTTGGTCACCTTAAAAATTTGCAACAACTCACATTTATTCAACTTTGTAATATGTGTGAGACAGCACTCTAAGCATATTTCATAGACTTTCACCAAACCCCTATGAGCCAGGTACTATGATCCCATCTCGCACATACGGAAGCTGAGGCACGACTTGCTTAAAGGGCTCCAGCTAGGTCACTGTGCAAACAAGAGACGAACCAGGCCATCTGGCTCCAAAGCCCATGCTATTAACTACCTGCCTTACAAATGGACTTTTAACACCTGACCTATTCTGAAGTATAAAAGCTTCTGTATTATCATGAGTACTATCACTATCAGGGAAGCATGGTCATTGACATCAGGAAGAATTATGACCAAGTCAAAGCGATTTGATTTAGAAACAAGCACATCATTGACCCTTGAGTAGGTGGTTTCTGTAAAGCACTGGGATGAAAGCCAGGCTGCAAGGGCTTATGGGAGTCAAGGGAGGTGAGAAAAGGGAGGCCTCGGTATATATATCACTTTCAGGAGCTTGGCAGTAACAGGCGTGAAAGAAATACAATTATAACTACAAGGAGCAGCCGGCCATGTGAAGGCTTTTTTTTTTTTTTTCCTTCTCTTCAAGGTGATGAATACATATTGGAAGGAAGGAAAAGGGGCTGGTGGAGGGAAAGTGAGTGAAGATGCTGGAAAGGGAGGAAAGATATTTCAAAGAAACATCTGGGAAGGGAACATCAGGGCAGTAGTGGAAGGTTTGCCGGACTTGCATTTGGAGAAGATGGTTTGGACTTTACTTAATGATGCCTGGATGAATCAGTGGTAAAATTTTCAGTAACCTGGTCCCACCTGGAACTGAAAGCCTGCATTCCCTGGTGTGGATGGCTCATTACCTAATTGTTAGGAGAACTGGATGTCTGTCCCCAAGCTGCTATTAAATAAGATCTTAGCAAATAGATCTTAGCAAATAGACAAAAAGAGTCACTTCTTGTCTCTGAGCCTCAATTTCCCTATCTGTAAAGTGGCAGATTTGGACTAAAGATCCTGGGTCCTTTGCACATCCAGTAGTAGTAACTTCTAATGTGAATAGAAGAATGTCCTGCCATTTCAGGTGAAGGATTAATACCCTTATTGTGTGATTTTTGTCTTAGAGTGGGAGAGAGGCCACAGTCATTTTCCTCTGTGCTGGAGAAAGAAGTGATTTGACCAGAGTTGTAAACAGGCCTCCATTGTATTTATACATGTGTATAATGTTCATTGAAATTGTCTAATTTGTCAGCAGGGTTTTAGGGGCATCATTCTAAATACTATACAAACATATGACCTCTATTAGCCATGTACATATCTGACTGTCAGGAACATCATGAAATATGGCTAGCTTGTTGCTGGAGAATTATGTATTGAACACAAGTCCACCCATTAGAAGAGAGATTGCTGATCTCCCTAAGATTTTCAGTTCTCAGGAAGGAGGACCAAATGGTGTATTTGCATTGCTAATTATCAGTGGTTAACAGCATTTAACAAGTAGAAGTTCCCCTAGCCTCCAGAACTATGAAATTCAAGTCAGCAAATGCAGAGTGCCTACTATGTGTCAGGCACCAAACAGGAAAATGGGGACTAGAGGTATCAGTTTTGCTGATCAAAGTCTGTAACCACAATAAAAACACAAAACAGGAAACCATGACAAATATCTGACTATCTGGTGTGCGGCCAGTTGGAACACAAGGGGTTCAACCCATCAGCTAGGTGTGTGTGTGTGTGTTTGTGCGTCTGTGTATGTGATGTGTGGTCAGCGGGGAATAATAGACTGAACAGGGCAGAAGGTTTTGTAGCAGACACTGATGGAGAAAACCTGCACAAATTATGCTTTTATCTTGTTATGGATACATTATTGCTCAAGAGCATTTATACGTGTTCTAGCAGCTTACACAGCACACACACACACACACACACACACACACACACACACACACACAAACACACACTGACCTCTGTAGTGCTTTGCTNCACACACACACACACACACACACACACACACACACACACACACAAACACACACTGACCTCTGTAGTGCTTTGCTGTATACTCACGGCCTTAAGCCAGCCATTTGATTCAAGATATAGGTCAAATAATCTAGTAGTAATTCTCGACGTGTGGTTCAGAGACCTCTGAGGTTGCCCTCAGGACCTGTGCAGCCACACAGGGCCCATTGCTCTGTGTAATGCTCTGCTGTGGCTGTCTTTAAATTCTTAATAACGTTTGAACCAAGGACCCCACATTTTTAGATTGCACTGCAAATCATGTAGCTGGTCTTAGTTGCTTGAGACCCTTTCATAGGGTCCATGGGCTCAAAACTATTTTAGTAATAATAATTCTTATTATTAATTGCTTTTCCCACTCTCATTCTCACAGACGTCCACAGGGGAGTTTTCCAGGGGCCGCATGACACTGGTATTGCAGCAGATTGAATGCAGAAGCAGGTATGAGAATCTAGCTATTTTCTCTGCAGCCAGGCATTAGAGAGATTTGCAGACATGAAAAACAGTGCCACTCTTCTCACTGGATGTATTTTTGCTTTTGGAAAATAGAGTCAGTTTTAAAAAAAATATGTTACTTATATTAACATGTAGTGGGTTTTAAAAATTGTTTTAAAATGAATTAATAAATAACTTGAAATTTTTTCTCAGTTTTAGTTTTTAATGTATTATTGATACATGCAACTCACAAAAAAACAAAGTTGTTTTTTTTTGGGGGGGGGTCATCAGTAAGTTTTAAGAGTATAGGAGGGTACTGAGTCCAAAAAGTTTGAGAGCCACAGCTCTATAGGTATTTATTATTTCTATTAGGAAACAAAACAAAACAAAACAACATTAAGGGAATATGATCAAAAGATACAGTGTGTTTGTTTATACTTGTAAGAGTAAGCGTTCTCCAGAGAAACAGACCATTAGGATATGTATATAAATGGAGATTTATTATAAGAATCAGCTCACACGATTATGGAAGCTGAGAAATTCCACCATCTGCCATCTGCAAGCTGGAGACCAGGGAAAGCCAGTGGGGGTAATTCAGTCCAAGTCTGAAGGGCTGAGAACCAGGAGCACGGATATCCAAGGGCAGGAGAAGATGGCTGTCCAGGCTCAAGCACAGGGCAAACTCGCCCTTCCTCTGCTTTTTTGTTCTGTTCATACCCTCAACGGATGGGGTGATGCCCACCCTCACTGGTGAGGGAGCTCTTCTTTATTCAATCTACCAATGTAAACCCTCATCTTTTCTAGAAAACCCTCACAGACACACCCAGAAGTATGTTTAACCAGCTAGCTGGCATCCCTTAACCCAGTACAGCTGACATAACATTAACCACCTGCTTGTTCATTCATGTAGGTAAATCTATGCCTCTTACAAAATGAGGCAAAGACACCATCTTGTCCTTGTCCTGCACTTCTGCAGAATTTCCCCAAGTGTTCATCTAACACAAATCACCCGTCTTCCTCCTTCATAGATGCACGTTTCAGAGTGGCAGCTTCTGGGCTATATCGAGCCACTGGAGCTTTCCAAAATGAAATGGCTGCTTCAAGAGGCAGTGCATACCTCGTCCCTCAAAGGGTTCAGACAGAAGCCAAATGCCCACGTCTAGACCGGGTGCTGTCTACTTCTAAAGGGGGTGTTGGAGAGGATTTCTGCATGGGGTAGAGAAAGTGACCTCGGAGGTCCCTGGCATTTCTGGAATGTTAGTAAACAAGAGAGTCTTTTTTTCTTATCACGTCCAAACTCACTCACGGGGCTGAAGTAATAATGAATGCGTGCGTATCTGTAGAGGAAAGAAAGAGAAAGGATATTCTGTTAGCATGGAAGTCGTGGAGACTAGAGCTTCTGGTCTTGTGTATGAGGTGCTGGGCACCAGCTGGAGCCTGGAAAGAGAGTTTTCTCCAAGTGATGCACGTGAGGGAGGATGGGGCGGGCAGGGCACAGTGGAAATGGGGATCACGTGTTCTTGTGCTTATGCCTCTGACTCACTGAGGTCGACATTTTTTAAAGCCACTGATCCCTCCCTTCCCTTTTAGGGGCCCCTTTCCTCTATTTTTAGCCCCCAAGTGCTGACATGATTCCCCCCCCCATTATCTTTTGAAATCCATCTTGTAAAGGAATGTTAAGGTATTTGGCTGTTAATAGTTTAACACATTACCCTTAAGAAACAAGGAGATCCTGGAGATAATGTCTTTACCCCAAGGAATAAACCACCCAAGAAGGAAATTTTAGAAGCCGGGGTAGTCAGAATAGACATTTGGGGAGAGAGGACATTTTTTCCAGCAGTTTTCCCACCATGCCCACTGTTTTAAAGAGGTAATTCATTATGTCTGCCCTCCATTCTTCTTTGCCATCTGTCTTTCCTTCATCATTCCCACTTTTCTTCTTTTCTTCTGTAAAAGCTTTACAGAGCTTTTTGTTGCATCCCACAGACATTGTCTAGGTATTTAGGATTCAGGGACAGATAACATGGCGTCATTGATTTCGTAATCTGTGAGCAGAGACAGACAGGTGAACTGATCCCTGGAACAGACGGAGGCAAATGCTGTAGGGGAAGGTGTGCCAAATGTTGGGGCAGGCTGCCTGGGATGGGGGGAAGGACAACCCTGACCTGGCCCCTGGAGGGGGAAGTGGGTGTTTACAAGGGGAACAAGAGAGTGAGGCACTGCACGCCGAGCGAGGCACTGCACGCCCAGAGAGGTTAAGTAATGCGCCCAAGTTCACACTGGTATGTTGCTGGAGCAGCGCTGAACCCTGGTTCCGTAGCCTGCGTCCTTGAGCTGTGTGCAGACCTGCCTTTCCCAGCAAACATAAGCAGCTCAGCGTGGCTTGGCATAGGGTAAGGTGGGAGAAAAGAGTGACTGGGGAATGGGACTGTGGCCAAGATTCCACATAGCATCCCTTTAGTCATACTGGTAAACAAAAAAAGGAGGCAGACATTTATGGACCAGAGAAAAGTAAAGCCCAGTTCTTTGAGGTGCTGTTAACTTACATTCATGTCACCAGTTATTTGACATATGAAGGTCTGACAATTAAGTTCGCAAACTCATCCTAGAAAACGTACCACATAGCTCATTGCTGAATATCGTTACAGTCACCTTCGAAGGACTCCCCTTGGGAAGCTATGCACCGATGCCAGTGCCTAGTCCACCCTTCAAAGCAATTTTGGAACTCTTTTTCTGGAATGGCCATCAGAGCTGTTGTCCTATTACCCTTGATGTCCTGAATATCATCAAAATGTCTCCCTTTCAATATTTCCTTCATCTTCAGGTAAAGAAAGAAGCCATTGGGAGCCAGATCAGGTGAGTGGGGAGGGTGTTCCAACACAGTTATTTGTTCACTGGCTAAAACTCCCTCACAGACAGTGCTGTGTGAGCTGGTGCATTGTCATGAACTGTTGGCAAAAAGTTTAGGTCGTCTAACTTTTTCACGCAGCCTTTTCAGCACTATCCAAATAGTAACCTTGGTGAACTGTTTGCCCAGTTGGTACAAATTCACAAAATCCCTCTGATATTAAAAAAAAAAAGCGGTTAGCAACATCATTGCAACAAGTTTGTGAACTTAACTGTCAGACCTTCATATCTATTGAGCGCCTGCCCTGTGCCAGGACAGACATCACCCCCTTCCCTCTGGGAGCTCATGTCTTTCCAGAGTAGCTGGGGGCAGACACTGTGCTAAGCGGGGTTCACTGTTAATGGCTCCATGTCATGACTACAGTTGCTGTGGTTGCAGCTTCCTACCGCTTCCTTAGAAGACCCTCTGCCCCTTTTCCTCACAAAAAAACCTGACTCACGTCTTTTCTTTCCTCCTTCCTTCCTCCTGCTCCCTCTGTCAGAGGTTCAGAAGAGCTGTGGACTGACCCCACGGCAGGTTTCCTGCAAAAAAGGAAGGAAGGGGCCCAGCTCCCAGACCAGTGGAATAAGTTAAGAGTTGACCCATCTCTGCCAGGCTTGCTTGACAAAGGATTTGGTCCCGTTCATCTACCAGCTTTTACCTGCCTGACACTGGCCAAGAGTTGACTCTTCTAGAAACAAAGGCCTAGGGAGAATGGTCCACCCCTCCCACAAGAATGCAAAGAAACAATCAGCTATTAATTTCAAGTAGGAAGAACAGGAACTCATTCAGCCAGGAAATCTAAATTGAATAGTGATTAAGTCACCCAAGCTCCCTGGACCTGTTTTACTTCCAGGACTGTAGATGGCTCTGCATTCCTTCTAGAGACTATTTTAGCCACTAGTCTTGGGAGAGTATTTTACTTTTAAATGAAGCGCCTTGTTGTCCTTATCAGGCAGCTCTTTGTGGGGTTAAGCCTAAGGATTAGGCAGCCAGACTACCTGGGTTTGAATCCTAGCTCTGCCACTCGCTGTGTGACGTTAGGTGAGTTACTTAGTAACTCTCTGTGCCTTAGTTTCCTCATCTGTGAAATGGAAATAATGATCGTATCAGCTCCTGCTGTTGTTTCATGATTTTAGGAGAATTAAATGAATTGATATTTGTGATGTGCTTAGAACTATGTAAACACGTTTAAGGTTTAAATTAATAAAATAAATATATTTAATTAACTAGCTGCAGGTGGTATGTGCCTTTGATGTCTCTCAGGATGTCTGTCATTGGACAGAGGGAACAGATTTAGCAAAGAGGCTAAGAGAGCAGGAATTTGGGGGTCAGACTGCTTCCACCACATAATTAGAGGTTGTTAGCTAAGCTCTCTGCTCCTCAACTTCCTTATCTGTAAAGTGGGGTTATAATTGTACCTATTTCTGAGAATGGTCGTGGGGAACAAGGTATGTCAAGTTCTCAGTGTGGTGCCTGGCACATAGGAAGTACTCATTAAATGTTAGCTATTATTGTCAAGCACTCTGAAAAAAAGGGCCGCATACACCCGGCCATTTCGATTACACAAGCTACAGGACTGCCAAAGCTAATGTACTGAACACAGGTGGCTGGAGCCTCAAGCCAGCTCCTAGAAGCTGGTTGTGTGCTGGTTACCAAAATGCTTGGCAGCTTGGCAAGGTGGGGAAGGCCTCAGCTATTCTGCCTTTGCTTCCTGGCTGTCCTGCTTGCTAGAGGTGTGATGTTGGGCAAGTTAACATCTCCAAACCTCAATCGGCTTCCTTCCTCCCACCCTTCCTTCCTTTAATAAAGATTTATTGAGTGTCTGCTCAGCACAGTGCCAGGCTCTGGGTCTTCCCCAGATGGACAGGTCAATGCCCTATCACAGGCAGGCTGAGAGGACTAAAAAAGCCTGTGTCTGCCGGGGGCCTAGCCTGGGGCCTGGGGCCTCTGTGCTCCGCTCACACTAATTTACTCTCAGATGTCCTGCATCGCCTTTCTACTTGGTCTCGCCATCCCTCTTGTGAAGGAGGTGGCTGGCGCTTCATCGTTTTTCCAACCCAGATGAGGTGCTTCGGGAGGTCAGGGGAAATAATTGCTCAAGGTTACTCATTTTGTTTCTGCAGTGGAAAGTGAGAAGGATATTCTCTCCCAGTGAACTGAGGATACTATCAGTAAATTAGTCATCCAAGAAATTAAAAAGCAGAAATCACAGCCTACCAAGGCGACTCAATTAAGATCTCCCCTTGATCTTATTTAGTCCTGGGCCCTTTTCAAAGCAAATTTGACCGACATGCAATTCTGTGTAGGATGTTTTTTTCCCCAAGTGTAGTCTGTGGGACACTAGATCCTAAACTGGTAATAATATTCAACGGAAAGAAATTAAATGATTGAATGTTTCTTTCCTGCAGACCACCTCCAAGTTCCTAGTAGGCTAATGAATGTTATGCAATTGTATGCAGTATTTCCAAAAATCATTTGACTAAGGAGCCTTTCTCCAGTAACACCAGCCACATCTTATAATATTACCATTCCTCGGAGAACAGTTTAAGAAATGTCCATCTAGGAGATCTAAGCTAGACTTCATTGATAAAAGTCATGCTGAAATACCCCCACTCTGACAACGTGAGCGTCATATTTACGAGGAGACGTGAAACGGGCATTGAGTGATGGGCTGGTCTGTATTCTTGTCAGACCAGAGCTGCTCCAGTTAATGCTAGAGAACAAACAGAGTTCTTTGTGAAGGACAGCCATCTCCATGCTGGCTGGGCTTACCTTCCCCGGGTGAGACACTCAGGCACTGCTCGGTACAGTTGTCCTAAGGAACAAGGTATCTTCCCTCAGCTCACTTTCTACCACTGCAGACCTCTCCTCATTTTCCACATCCGGCAGAAAACCTCCCTACGGCTGCTGGTTTGGATGAGTTTTTTTTTTTTCTTTTAGCTGAGCCATCCTGCCACCTGTTGGCAGCTCAAGCAGCAGCTCAGCTCGGGCCGGGAATCGAACCGCTGTTGCTCAGAGCTCACACTCTTGAGCGAGCTCTTAACCAACTGAGCCACTCGGCCAGCCTCTGGATGAGAATATTTATCTTCCCCAAACAGCCCTGCAACTCCTACCTCCTAAATGGGGAGGTCAAGATGAGGAAAAGGAGGGAAGAAGTTACAATAGGAAATAAAACCTTATAATTGGTGGTTATTTCTACCTCTGGAGAGCTGTGTGACCTTGGGAAAGGACCAAACCATTGATTTCAGCCTCATTTTCTTCATCTGTAAAATGGGAATAATAACAGCACCCATGTCCTTGGTGTTGTCTGAGCACCTGGCACAGTGTCAGCACAGCATACATCTGCAATTAATATTAATGTCAGCTGTAATTGTTGTTACTATAGATCCCATGTTTGTGAGACTGTGTGTGTGTGTATGAGAGAGAGAGAGAGAGAGAGAGAGAGAGAGAGAGAGAGAGAGAGAGAATGGGGGGAGGAAGGAAGGAAGGAAGGAAGGAAGGAAGGAAGGAAGGAAGGAAGGAAGAGGGAGGCATATGTGATATTTAGGGCATAATGGGAATTCCATCTCACAAAGGAAGAATTAGATTAAAATGGAAAATGAGTAGGTTTCCTATTAATGCTGACTCCTTCACCTAAAGAGATAATTTATAAATGTGATTTGAGGCAGAGTCTCAGGAATCAATATTGATATGTTAATCAGTATCTTAGTTTATGTATCAGTCTCTGGAGAGTTTAGGTAGCATGAGTCAATCAAAAAGCTCACTTGGCATAGGATGCACTTTGCAGGTATATCATGGTACCCAGAAGACAGAGTTAATGATTAGAGAATTTTGTGGTGGGCAGGGACTCTGAGGAAAGGGGCCCAGGTTGCCTCAAGGGATTTTTCATCTGACCATAGTGTAGATGAATATCCTGACCAGAATTCTTTCTCTGCTCCAAACTGTCTATCTCTCCCTTTCTCCTTTCCCACCCCTCTTCCCTTCTGCCCTCCCCACCCCCAACAAGAATGAATAAACAAACACATTCTTGCTTCTTCCATTTACCTTCGTATATATTCAATGAAGACTACTACCTTATGTCATTATGTTTATATGATTATGCTCTTTATTTTTATTTTATCTGTTTTTGAAGTGGGGAGGATATGCATGTCATGTCTTTACTTTTAGAATTATCATTTTATTTACATACTCTTGGACTACTTATTGAAGTCTCCTGTAAATTCAACAGTATTTTTGAATACAAAAATATTGGTGTATATTTGTATTGCAATGATACAATACATATTAGAGTATAAAGAAAAGCTAAAACATATGTGAACCCAATTGGGAACTGAGCATAATACTAGGCTTTACCGTGAAGAGATTGAGATTGGTTATATAGGGAAACAAACATTAGGGACAATACACACTCAAAAACCTCTTATTTTGAATATGGTGCCTCATTGCTTTTTTTTTTTTTTTAAGATTTTTTTTTTTTATTGGTGAATTGGGGGATGGGAAAAGCGCTGGGGAATTGGGGGAAGGGGAACAGACAAGCTGCTGTCGTTTTGTTCTTCAGTCTAGTTGTGGAGGACGTTGCTTCACTGGCCCAAGTTGGCACCATCATTGTGCTATTCCCGGGCAAGGCAGATCAGTCGCCGGCTTCTGGATGGCTGCTCACTGCGGCTTCTGGCCGCTCACGCTGGCTGCTGGCTACATACGGTAGCCCATGGCAACCCACTGCAGCAGGGGCTGCAGCCTACGCCGTCACCGGCGACTCACGGCAGCCCAGCTCCAGGTTGAGCTGTTGTTCAGCATCTTAGCTGTAGAGGGCAGTGTCACAGGCCCTCATATGTGGGATCCGAACCGGGGCCCACTGGCGTCCCAATCCAGCGCCTAACCAACTGAGCCACTCGGCCGGCTCCCCTCATTGCTTTTCTATTGCCACAAAAAATGTACTACAGTGTGCCAAGCACTGTGCCAAATATTTCACATTACTCTCATAAACCTCATTTAGACCTTAGGAAACCCCTGAACACCAGGTTGTGTCTGCAACTGAGACCCCAATGAATTAAGGGGCCACCCCCAAACAGTATCACTAGGTCTAACCCAAAGTTTAGGCCTCTTCCCCACTAGGAAGTATTTCTTGGCTGTAAGGTTTGGCTTATACGAGAAGGGATGATTATTCTGGTCAAGATTCCTGTGGTGCAAAGGACAGCCTTACTCGTACCCTGTACCCCACCATCTCAAATAAAAGGGGTCTCTCACAGAAACAAGGCCAAACTGGACTTCATGGGCACTGGGGCCAGAAACAGGCCTCTCTCTTTCCCTCTCCGTGTGTGTGTGTGTGTGTGTGTGTGTGTGTCTGCACGCACGCGCGCACATGCACATGTGACTTTTCTGTTGTGACATCCTCACTATCTGAGGGTAATTCATTCATTCATTCATTCATTCCTTTAACAAGTATTTGTTGAGTTCCTATGTGTCATGGAGACCATGGGTAACACTGACAAGTCATTTCAGCAGAATGGAGAGGATGAAAGCCTGATTGGAGAAGGTCAAAGAAAGAAAAAGAAAAGAGATATTAGGGACAACTCAAGGTGTTTTGCACTACATAAACTGGAAGGGTGGGGGTGGGGGAACATCTCACATGCTCTAGTAAGAGATGGGGACGGTGGGGTGGGGGACAGAATCTGGTGCCTAGTGGAGACTTTAGTCCTAGGTTCAGCGCTGGCAATTCACCCCAAGCAACAAGAGGGGGGCAGAAAATGGCTACAGATTCCAGCAGATGGGTAGACACAGCAGTGGGAGCGTACATGTCTTAGTCAGCTCAGGCTGCTGTAACAAACACCGTAGACCAGGGGCTTAAACAACACACATCCATTTTCTCACAGTTGTGGAGGCTGGGACATTCAAGATCAGGATTTAGTTCTTGGTAAGAGCCCTCTTCACAGCTTGCAGGTACCACCTTCTTGCTGTGTGCTCACATGACCTTTTCTTGGTGGAGAGAGAGAGAACTTGTGTCTCTTTCTCTTTTTATAAGGGCACTAATCCCATCCTGAGGGCCCCATCCTCATAACCTCATCTAGCCCTAATTACCTCCCCAAGGTCCTACCTCCATATGCCATCCACTGGGGACTAAGGGTTCAACATATAAATTGAGGGGAAAAAACCAACATTCAGTCCACAGCATGATGGAAATTATTACTAGACGTGCCTATATTCTCACCCAAAGAAAGAAGGAATGTTCTCAGATGAGAGTGAGGATGTCGAAAAAACGTTGGGAATGTTGCAGATAGTGGGAGAGTGAACAGACTAGAGACATGTACTTGGTGTGGGTGCTGAGCAGCGTGGTTCATGTATTTCTCCAGCCATGTTTATACTGGTGCAGGCACCAAACAGGAGGAGAATCAGACTGAACAACTTTGACTTAGGGAAGCAAATACCATGAAGTCAGAAAGGAGCAAGAGAGTCCAGGATGTATGCAAGGAACTTAATATAATAATGGAATTTAATCCGGATGAGGAGGGAAGTGAGGACATGAAGGGAATGAGAGGCCATAAAAAGGTGGTGTATCTCAAGGAGTTGAAGCATCATGGGGGTCAGGGTACTGAAGGGAGTGAACTGGGAAGTCCGAGAGTGAGAGAGGGTGACAATAGGAAATGACAAGGTCAGGGCTGACCACGAGAGTGAGTGGCCATGGCAGAGTGGAGGGTAAAGTCATTGAAGCAGATGTCAAGGATCTGAGCTGCCAGGATGTTGCATAGGATTCTTCCTGTGGATATTGAAATCACCAAGATTTAGGATCATGAGCCGGGAATCAAAGCTTCAAGGAAAGACGGGGATAACCCAGGAGCCAGAGATGGCGGTCACAAGAAGGGGAAGTGAGGAGAATAGTCGGATAGTTTGATGAGATTTTTCAGGGAAGAACTGTGGTCTCAAAGTGGCACAAGGCGCAAGCAAACCAACCACTCTCCCTCATGGTCCAGTGACACAAGGAGTGTTGGAGATGAAGCCCACCACCATCTGAGAGCATTTCAGAGGCGGGCCCTCGGGGGAGTCGGTGTTCAGTCAGAACAGTGACTCTCCAAGTGTGGTTTGGGACCTCAAGGAGACTCCAAGACTCTGTCAGAGATCCACAAGTCCAAAACTGTTTTCATGGTAATACTAAGATATGCTTTGCCTTTCACTCTCCTTCTCTCACAAATGTATAGTAGAATTTTCCAGAGGTTACATGATGCAATAACACAACAGATGGAATGCAGAAGTGGATAGGAGAATCCAGCGGCTTTCTAGTAAGCCCGAAGTTAAAGAGGTTTGCAGAAATGTAAAACAATGCCCGTCTTCCCACGCATTAAAAAAATACATTGTTATTTTTCATAAAATATGTGCTGGTTTTATTACAGTTATTTTAAAATTAATAAATTAACTTTCATGCTTAATGTCAAAGCGACTAAGTATTGATGGATATAACCCACACAAGCAAAAGGTCTTTGGGGTCCCCAATAATTTTTAAGAGTATCCTGAGACCAAAATGTTTGAGGACTATTGAGTTAGGTCATAAAGGCTAATTGAATATTCAGTAGAAAAGGTGAAATATAGGGGATTTTGCTGATGGTGAGTCCCAGAGCATTTGAGAGAAGGTTTTGGAGAGTGGGGAAGGGCTGGGAGACAAGTGACAAATGCGAATGAAAATGGCCACGTGGTAATGACAGCCTGGAGGATGAAGGGTTACCTTCAGGCCTGGCTTCTCGGGTAGAGGGCAGAGAGTGGTGTGAGTGTTTTCAGGAAGCCAGGAGCACACTGAGCCGGCTCCTGCTGGGGAGGTATGAAGCCAGGAGACTTGGTCCCTTGTATGAACTCATAAAAGGTAGTCTGGCTGGCACTCCTCACCTGCCTACTCCTAGGACTAGTCACCTGTCACAAGTTACAGGATGATCTGCGGCCCTATCCTGCAGAATCTGAGGTGTGTGATGGTTCCTAAAAAGGCGGGGTATAGTCTAAGCATGCATTCCCAAATGCCTGCTACAATGACAGAGGAAAACGAGAAGTTTTTTTGAAACAACTTTGAGTATTTGTTTGGAATGTTTCCCATTCAGTCCTCCCTTAGGTGCGGAGTGTGTGCTGATGTGACCATATGACACAAAAACCGGGATACATGTTTTGCCATGAATGTCTTCCATCACCTCTGGATGCAAAAGGCCTTCTGAGAGATGAGCTGGGCAATACAATGTCAGCATCTTTAAATGTGGTAGTGGTGGTAACAGGGCTGAGGCCTATTGCTAGATTCCTCTATCAAGGAAGAAAGTTTGGAGATGGGTCTGCATCAATGGTTGGTTGATGGAGGAGCTAGCCCAGAGGATCTTTAGGTCAAGTCTGCCACATTGCACAACTCCTGGAGACACCGCTCACATTGTAATCCAGGTGACTGATGGTCCTCGCAGGTACGTAATGCAGGAGCCCTGATGTGAGAACCTTCCTTGCACGTGTCAGCGTCTTCCTTCCACAGTTTCCTTTAACATCTTTTCAGCATAGCCACAGAATGTCAATTTATTGCATTTAAAAACATGTTTAAATGCGCCACATTTAGAGAATGTGCTCAATGAGGAATATGCTCAGTAAGGAATCATTTATTTCCGTTACTTCCACAAACTGTAAGTAGGTACATAAATCAATTTTTCTCCCTACCGGATAATTCCCACCAGCCTTCAAAACATGCCTTACTATTTATCACCCAATTAAAAATAGTCAATGAAATAATCAAATCAACAGACTTTCTCTTGACCGTGCATCCCCTCCAGGCATAGCCCCATTTCTCTACTTCCCTTCTCAGAAAAACTCTTGAAAGAATTGTTAGTATTCTCTCTCTCCGTTTCTTCAACTGTCTTTCTCTCCTCTGCCCACTCTGATGCGATTTTCTCCCACACCACTCCACTAAAAAGACCTTCATCAAGGTCAATAATGACCTACAATTTTGCCAAAGAAAAGTTACTTCCCTGTACTTATTTTACTTGACCTTTGACAGCGGTGGACATACTCGATCAATCCTTCTTCCTTCTTGGAACACCTTCTTCTCTAAGCTTCTATATCTCACTGTCTTAGATTTCCTGGTCTCATTACCAACTTGTTTCTTTTTATTCCACTGTTGGTTCCTCTTCTTTTACTAGACTCCTTTACTCTCCCTGGCATCTCTTCATTCACATTTACCCTCCAAGGAATCACACCTAGTTCCTTGGTCTTCAATACCATGCCATATCTATCTATCTATCTATCTATCTATCTATCTATCTATCTATCTATCTATCTATCATCTATCTATCTATCTATTACAGATCTATCTATCTATCTACCTATCTACATACACACACACACACACACACACACACACACGCTGAAATTTATCTCTCCAGTCCTCAATGTCAGGTCTGAAATTTATCTCGCCAGTCCTCAATGTCATCTCATATATTCAAATATCTATTTGACATCTGTCCTTGTCTCTCAACCAGGCATTCCAAACTTAACAAAGCTAAAGCAGAACTATTGATTCTTCTCCTAACTTCACTTTCCACCCTGTCTTTCCCATCTCAATAAATGGCACCACTACCCATACTGTTGTGCAAACAAAAAATCCGAAGCATCACCCACGACCCCTATCCTTTCCTCACACATCTAATTAATCAGAAAGTCCCATCATCCTTTGTTCCATAATGTTTTCCAAATATAATTGCTCCAAACCTAACCTAGTCATCATCATCTTTTCCTTGGTCTACTGTGGCTACCTCCTTAAAAGGACTGCAAGCCCTCACTTTTGCCCCTTTTCTAGTGCATCTACCACGTATCAGCCAGAGGGATCTTTCTAATACAGAAATGAGATCACATTACTTCCTACCTAAAACCCTCTGATTACTTCCCACTGTGACCAAACTCTTACCATGACTTACCACATCTTATATAATCTGACCCTGACCTATTTCTTGGACCTTACCTGCCGGCCATCTTCAACCCTACTGGCCTTCTTCTTACCCCTCTAACTTGCCAAACTTCTCGACTCAGACCTCTCTACTGGCCATTTCTTCTGCTTGGAATGTTCCTCTGTTTCCAGGGATGCCTCTTTTCATTATTTACATCTCAACTCCAAAGCTATCTCCTCTGAGAGACCATGCCTGATCACCCCATATAAAGCACTTCTCTTTTGCCCTCCAGTCACTCTAGTATTCCATTTTCTCCTCATCATAGAACAGATTAGTACTTCGAATTATCTCTTTTATATGTGTTTGTTTCCATGTTAGTGTTTGCCTTCTGCCCCTCGATGGTAGAGACTTTTTCTTTCTTATTCACTGTGGCATCCCCAGTATTTGACACCAATAAGTGACCACTCAATATTTGTCAGCCAAGTGACTGACTTGGGATTGTGGAAAGGAATAATTGAAATCTGGAGATCCCAGGGGAAATGTGTGTAACTTTGCTAAAATTCTTTTCACTTTTAAGATTTGTGTGCTAAAATCATTCAGATTGAATTAAACACTAGCCCCTTTAGAATGGAGAGCAGACACTTGTCAGTCCCAAAGACAAAAAAAGAGAGTTAAAAACCAAGATACCAGAAATACCCCACTGCTGCTAAGAAAAGGATGAAAACAATGTTTTGTTTGTTCCATCCAAAATTCTTCCAGAAAAACAAACTTCAAGTTCCTCAAATTTTCTACTGTAGAAGTTAAAAAGAGAGCAGAGGGAGAGTAAGTGTTTTTTCATTTTCTATATTCAGTCTTCCTGGTGTAGCAAAGGTCACTGATTTTACACCCCGCTGTTAGCTCAGATGCTAAGCTTATTTCTGAAACGGTTCTGTTTTTATGGATGGTGAACTACTGTTGATGTATGTCGAGTACTTATGCAAGTTCTATATCTAGATTAGTATTTCTCATGAGTAACCGCATTAACTTATTTTATGACTGGAACTCTGAGGGCCTGAGAAACTGCGTGTTTTAACACTGCACATGCCTGTGGGACCTACCTGTGCTCCTCACAATCTCTGTACCAGGCATTAGCAAAGGATCTTTTCAGGGCTTCCATTCTTCCATTGATAAAAACGGAAAACCTTACGGAAGGACGTGATGCTTTTCTTCATTGGAATACTTTTGTGACATGGTATAAGACATTGAGGTATCGTGGAAGGAAGTGCGAACTGGGGACTTTGAACACTGAAATTCATACCTATTGTAGGCCAGGTCCTTAGGGCATTCAATGCTGTGATTCTGTACATTGAAGTGATTTCCATTATTATTCAGAGATGGAATAACAGGCCACTTAGAGTATTGTACAAGAGCACTGAAGTGGGATCAGGGATCAGTACCCTGTCCTTTCTTGATTGTGTATAACTTCGGACAAGCATGGAACCCTACCGGAACTTAGTCTGTCTGATTAGGCTTTGGGGACGGAAATGAGCAATGGGGATAGGGCGGGCAGGCTTTGTTATGGGAACAAAGGGAAAGTAGAAGAACAGGACTCTGGAAGAGCAGGAAGTGGATGGTGGTTTTGGTGCCAAGGCAGCCGCTGCGGGTGGAGGAGGGGGCTCTGCTTCTCCCTGTCTTAATGCCCACTCACCTCCATTTCTACCCATAGTTTCCTTTATTTCCATAGTGTTCAAATTACGTGAGTCCGACAAAATTTTGGTTAAAAATCCTTGTTCCCATGGAGCTGGGGAGAAAAATGGTTTGAACCCCTGCCACCCTATTGCATAATTTCTGCTTACTCATACCTCTGGCCCCTCCTAGCTCTGTGCCAGCATGCCTTCTCTAGCTGCGCCAGGGTGGCAGGGAAATAAATGAGTGTAGCAGGCTGGGAGCAAGAGAAGAAGGGAGTAGGGAGTGGCTGGGATTGCGGGGAGTTGGAAAGTGCACGCCCTGTTTTAAGGGAAGAAAACGTGCTGCAGCTCTAGCTAATTGGAGCTCTGTGGCCTGCAGCAAGATCAACGCTAGGTGTCCAGATTTTCTTTTTTTTTTTTTTTTT
>NW_017731394.1:4217416-4219182 GCF_001890085.2 Hipposideros armiger
TATATATATATTATATATATAATATATATGTTGCACAGTGCCCAACCCACCATCAGCTATCAGTATTGCATAAATTTGTAAAGGAATACTCTTTCAGATTCACTCATATGATATTTACTGGGTGCACATGATGTGCCAGGCACTGCTCTAGAATTTTGGGCAGTATCAGGGAACAGAACAAATCCAAGTTCTTCTAGAGCTGAGGTAGCCTGAAAGTAAGAGGTGGCGGGAGAGAGACAACAAATTAAAAATAAATAAATAAATTATATAATATGTTACAAGTGATAGAGGAATGGAAAAAAAAAAAAAGAAACGGTAGAGGGGCAGCTGGCTAGCTCAGGTGGTTAGAGCGCAGGCTCGTAACACCAAAGTTGCCAGTTTGATTCCCACCTGGACTGCACCCTCCACAACTAGATTGAAGACAACTACCTGACTTGGAGCTGATGGGCCCTGGAAAAACACACTGTTCCCCAATAAAATTTCTTTAAAAAGAAAGAAAGAAAAGGTAGAGTTGAATGAGGGGAGGGGAGAATAAATTACAATTTAAAAAAGACCCAATACAGTGAGCATCATTGAACAGGCTTCACAGAGATGAAGGAGTTAACAGCATAAACTGTTCCCAAATTGGTCTTCCTTCAGCCCCATAGAAATAGCTCCTTTCTCACCTCCCAGACCTGCGGAATGATAATAGTCATAATAACCGCTTGATAATATCTGTTGAATCCTAGCACAGGTTCTAAGTACTTTCTCTGTACAAATTCATGAAATCCTCATAGCCACCCAAAGAGAGCGCTAAATTTATTCCCATTTTCATAGCAAAGTTAAGGAACTGGGCTCATAATCTGCAGCTGGAAGGGGAGGAGATGGTACACAAACCTTGACCTTCCGGCTCCAGGCCTCGGCTCTTAAGCCCTCAGCACAGTCCCTTCCCAGATGACTGCCCGCTCACGCTTTTCTTTCCCAGACACGTGCCTGGGGCCCAGTTCCTTTCATTGTATATGATTCCTAGGATGAGATTTAAAGTCTCTTTTTCCTGGGGTTTGTACTAGGACTACTCTAGCTTTTAGCTAATGTCACTGCATAAGTGGGGCACTCAGAGCTTCCTCAATGCTTCCCACCCAAGCACACCCTGACCAGCAACCCTTACATAGGTTTTGTAAGGTCACAGTGATCAAAATAAACACTAATTTTTTCTCAGTTTTGATATAAAAAGTCACATACATCTTTTCTTCAGCAAATGTCACTGTGGTTTCAAAGACTAAGTGTGATGTGTGAGGGGGGTAGCATTTTAAAAGTATTTCCTGCTCAACCATAGGGTGAAATTATGCAAGCCAGTGAGTCCAGAAAACAGCTACATCAAATTCTTAACACCTGCAAAAAAAAAAAAAGTTTGAAAATAATTTTACGTTGTTTTTAATTTGGGGATTGGTTGGCTTTTTGTTGTTTCAAATTGTGAAGGACCTTCCAATTCATTAAACCTTCATTTCAAAAGAGAGAATTTGGGAACTTTAAAAGAGTTTTGCAAATCTAAGGGAGACACTTCACTAGAATTATATTTTCACGAATGCACGTAAAACTTTTCCTGGACTGGGCCTGGGGACAGTTCCTTAAAACAACAAAAGTCCCGGGCACTAGTTTTCTAGGAAGCCTTATAATCACCCCCTTGGCTTCTTGGTAGTTTCCCATCCTTGGGGGGAGGGCAGAGGGAGATCCCGTGTGTGTGTGTGTGTGTGTGTGTGTGTGTGTGTGTGTGTGTGTGTGTGTGT
>NW_017731394.1:4219467-4221976 GCF_001890085.2 Hipposideros armiger
TGTGTCTGTGTCTGTGTGTGTGTGGTCTGTGTGGTTGTCTCATCTTGTGTGAGGGAAACGCAGCACCGAGCTCCTTTGACCTGTTGCATCCTCCCAGGCTTTTCAAGTTAAAGCGTTGGATTTCCTGAAATTGTTGAACTGGATGTGAGTGCAGGCGCCCCCTTCCCCTTGTCGCCTTCCCCCACCAGCAGGGTGAGCTTTGCTGCTGGGGAAGAGGAGAGGGATGGGGGAGGTGGGGTGGGGTGGGGGCCGTTGGAGAGAAACCCAAGCACTGAACACGAGACAGGGAAAGTGGGAGGAGAGGGGAAGAGGCCGTGAGACTAGAGAGGAGGGAAACGTGTCACCAGCCCGGCTCTGGGCGCTCCGCGGCCGCCTCGCTTGTGGACTCCGCGCTGAGAGGACTTGAGGCTGGACCGGACCCCACGGAAGGCAGAGCTGGGAGAGAACCGAGGGGGAACCGCCGGGCAGAGCGCGGTGGCGGGAACCCTCCAGGTCTCCGTGTCTCTTGGGTGAGAAAACTTTCTCGGGAAGACCGGAAACTTTTCCCGGTGCGCGCGATCTGGGGAGGCGGCAGGCTGCGGGTGTGCACGACTCGAGTCGACTCACTCCCCGGACCGCAAGGGGGTGAGCGGGGAGCCGTGGGCTCAGCAGTGGGACGGGACTGAGAACAACATCGCCGAGAACACCGGGCACAATCCGGTGGGGAATGGGGAGCGGGGGCTTGGAGAAAGCGTTACGTTTGGGGGGCAACCGGCTGGGGATCCCCGCGAGGTTGAGGATCCTCCGATAGGACGCTAGACTCCCACGACCGGGAGGAGGGAAGCCGCGCCCCGCGTCCCGGACTCAGGGCGGGCGAGGCACCGCCGTGGGGCGGGATGCGGGATGCCGCCGGTCGCGGAACCCAGGCTGAGACTACAGATCGAAAAAGAAAGTTGGCTCGCCTGTCTCTCTCGTTCTCCCTCAGCCTGAGGGGCAAATCTAAAGAGCTGCCTCACTCGGGCGCGGGCGATTCGGCGCCACGAAACAGCCCATCTGTTCCTGCCGTCCCCCTTTCCCGGGGGGGAGGCATGGGAGGAGAGGGCAGGGAAGGCAGCCGATTTGTCCCAGGCGCCGCCTTGCCGGCGGGGATGGGCCGGGGCACGGCCTGCGGGAGACCCGGCCGGGGCCCGCGGCTCTCATCATCCCCTTTCGTCTTCATCTTTCCCGCCCGCCCTCCATTTGGCAAGGCTTCCCCTGCGCGCCTACTGTGCGCGCGGCGCGCTCACTGCACACAGGGGGCGCTCTGGAGCCCCGATCCCGGCGGCTGCGAGCCTCGCTTCCCAGCCCCTCTTCCTAGGGGCGGTCGCCCGGGGTCAGGCCTGGCTGAGTACTTTGTAAACTGTGTTTCAGGAATCCGCTCCGGGGTGACTCCCTGGTTGGCAGTAGGGTTTTCCCCCTGCCCTACCCAGCCCCTGCCCTCGGTCACATGCCGTCGCTTCTTCCTCCGTCGTGCCGGGAGCCCGCGTTTTGTTCGTCAGCAGCAAGGCGGTGAGTATTTATAGATGCCACTGCAATCTTGCGGTATACAAGGTTTCATTTACAGCGATGCGCCCCACGAGAGCGAGGGCTCACGCGCAGCGCGGCACAGCCTCACGTCTGCTGCGGGGACCCGCGTAGAAAAGCTCTGGGCTGGAGTCTGGGCATCTCTGCTGGGGCGGAGTACTGGACCTGTTGCCCAAATGAGACGTGCAAATTGAAATGACCCATGCAAAAGACCAAAGCAGTTAAGGACGCTAACATATTGTTTCCGTCCTCTGCGTCCCACCCCCACCAAAGGGTGCTCGCCGATGAAGGCTCAGAGACTGCCCTTTTTTGACCCCCCCTTTGGTTATCCTGACCACCGTGTGCTGCAGTCTTGACATTTCATTGGCCTAGAAGTTGCAAATGTCACAGTGCTGCACTCTGGTAAATTGTTCTTGCGGTGGAAGGCGCTGCTAATTGACAACACGAAACAGCAAGTGGGTCCGGAGGGGAAATGGAGCTTGCAGAAACTGATGCGGCCACCTTTTATATGTAGCCACTGGTGGGGGTCCTAGTGCAACCGAGAACTGTGCAGCTCTCCTCTGTGGTACCTGGCTGGACTGTCTGGTTGCAAGAGTGAGTCCTAGAATCCCACCAGGGGTGCTGTGCAGAGCGCTTTCAATAGAACGTAACAAAGTAGATAAGGGAGACTGCTTGGTCAATCCACAAAGTTTTCTTTGGTTTTTCTAACTCCAGTCATGGTCCTTTCAGTATTTTATTGATTCGTCTAACAGCCAGAACCATTTATGGTGTAAAAAAAAAAAAAAGCAGCATTACAAATATGCCAGTTTAATTGGCTTATTTCTCAAGGGCTTTGTTTAGACTAGCTTGTTTCTCAAGGAGACCTCATTTCTTTCAGATCCAGAGGGTCATGCATGTATATTTGTTTCGGTGGTGGGATTTCAATAATGGTCTGTGTTTAAACATTACAAAAAAAGTTCCCTTTATT
>NW_017731394.1:4224058-4228693 GCF_001890085.2 Hipposideros armiger
CCCAGGATAGTTCCAGCTCTAACATATTTGGGGTTTGGGAGGCTTTTTCTATTCTTCAAATGTGTAAAGGACATTCTCTGCCTCCCCCTCCCCCCTGTTAAAAACTTTACATTTCTGTAGTAGGATAATACATGCTATTACTATATACTGGCTTCCTTAAAAAGCAGAAGCGCACAGCTAAGTTCAGCCAGCTCTGTAGGCCTCCAGAAAGCAAGCGAGTTAACCAAGTTCTTTGTCAGAAATTTAGGCACACCTGTGTGAAGCTTTTTGGGTGGAGGATGGCTTATTTATTTTTCTCTGTACAAAAAGGATAGGCCTTGAATGAAAATCAGCCACCTTTACTCTGTGTTTGCACTTTGAAAAAAAAAAATGTGAGTGTTCTTTATCAAAGTGGGTGGTGTGTGCGCTTTGAGGATGGGGACTGAGATGAGGCAAGTTGAGGAAGCAAGGGTGTGAACCTTAATTAAGGACATGACCCCGAGAGGGTTCCTCACTTACTAAACCCTCTTCCCCGCCCGCTGTGCTGATGGGTGAACTGTGCCCAGAAGGGTTTTGGGGAGTGGTGGAATTCACCAAAATATCTCTCTCCCTCTTTTGACCAGGGCCTATGGGAAAACTGGGTCGCCATCTACCCCTGGTACTGCCCGAACAACCTGTCATAATTACCTGTACAATTTATTTTGTATATAATCCTATGTTACATAAACGCGTGTATTTACCGTTCTAGACCTTTCATTCTTTTTCCCTCTCCTCAATTTTGAGTTGTCAAGATTTCTGCCATGCACCCATCCGTGTTCTGGTTTCCCTTTAGCTGGTTATCAAACGCCAATAACATCTCCAGTTTCTCGCTTCTCTCCTTCCTGATTACAGGATTTTCTCCAACTTTGCTGGTTGTTTTAGACACGGGCCAGGGGTGTGTGTTTCATTGAAGGCATCTGTGTCAGCAGCCATTAGGTTTCTACCAAATCCCTAGGATTAAGGGACCACTGCAGGCTTGGTGAGCCATTCGGGAACTCGCTTAAGCTGAGCCTGGGAGAATACCTGAGGGAATTTGTTTTTGTCTTTTTCCCAAGGACTAGGGCAAAAATCTAGCAAGGGCTGTAATAGGTGTCTGTATTCTGAACTCAGCTGCCTCAAACCCTGTCCCGACCTGCTCATGACCTCAGCTGCGCAAATCCTCTGTGTCACCCTTTTGCACTTGGCTGCTTAATTCTAAAGACTCCTTTGGAACTGGTTCAGCATCAATCCCCAGATGTCTTTGGGGAGACCACGTCAACTGCTGCCGTCATTTTGGAGAACTCGGCTACAGCTTGCTGGCCGCTGGAGTCCACAACTGTGGGAGCTCCATGGCCACTTGTGCTGTAAAATAATTTGGAGGCAAAAATTAGTGGGCAAACATGGTAATCCTTTGTGGTGTTCTGAGATAATTTTTTAAAGATTTCTTGACCAACAAGACAATCAAGTCCTTTTAGGCTTCACAAAAGCCCCCCTACACCTAACCCCAAGCACCTCAAAGGTTGGTATCAACTTTGTAGAGAGGAGAGCTATTGAAAGGGTTTAGGCGTTGGTCCTAACTGGCATCGTGGAGACAACGCAGGCCAGGGAATGGAGGTCCGGGATCTGATCTCAGCTCTGCCATGGGCTAGCTGTGTGACCAAGGGTGAGTGGCTCAGTTTTCTGGGCCTCAGTTTGCCTGTCTATGAAATAAGAAGATCGGCCTACCGCTAAAGTTCCTTTCTGTTCTAAACTTCTGTGATGGCCAAGGAAGCATGGTCTACAGCAGTGCTTCTCAAAAGTGCATATGAATCACCTTGGAATCTTGTTAAACCACAGAAACTAGGTTGGGGCTGAATTTCCAACCAGCTCTGAGGTGATGTTAATTCTGCTGATTCTCAGATCACAGTTTAAGGAGCCAGCCACCAGAGTGCAGATCAGGGTGTTTCTCAGCACTGTGCCTGTTGACATTTCCGGCTTGATAATTTGTTGTGGGGCACTGTCCTGTGCATTGTGGAATGGTTAACTGCACCCCTGACCTCTACCCACTAGATGCCTGTAGCATCCTCCATTGCCACTCCCCACAGTTACGACAATCGAAAATGCCTCTATACTTTGTTGGATGTCTCGTAGGGCAAGGGGGAGACAAAAAACCACTCCTGGTGGAGAGCATTGATGTAGACCAGCGTTCTCAAGCCTGGTTGTACATCCAAATCACTTAGAAGATGTCCAGGGCACACAATAGCCTAGAGTTCTTCTCTTTGAAATCCTGGAAAAGTACAAGTTCTAGACTTGAGCCTCAGTGCTATCCTCCATAGCTGTGGGACCAAGAGGCAAGGTGCTGACACGCTCCAAACCAGAAATTCTTCACTTTTGAAATAGGGATAATAATGATGCCTTCATAGGGTTGTTGGGGAGATCAAATAAGTTGACTTGAGCCTGAGCTTTGGAAATTAAAGCACTATGCAGATGTTAGTGGTGCCTGTTAGACCACAGGCCTCTGGGGTTTTCTTTTATTAGTTTAATTACTTAGTTTACTTTTCCCAGGACTGGATTGTCTTCCCTCAGGCCTGCCTCAGTGAACTTCACACTCCCTTTCCTCATCATTTCCTCCAGCCCTTGCAGTTGCAAGCTATGCAGGTTCTTCTCCAGTCACTCTAACACAACGGTCTCAAACTGTTAGTCTGTGGGCTGGACTTTGGCATCAGCTATGTTTTGTTGGGTTTGAAGCATGTATTTTAGTTTGCCACAGTCCTCACTTGGCCTTCTAACTGGGATTGTGTTCCCTGCCTCCACCCCCCCCCNAAAAAAAAAAAAAAAAAGAGGCCCAAAGTCACACACATGGATGGAGCTGAGAATGGGTTCCATCCAGATCTGTTATCCTAGGTTTATAGTGCCAGTCTGTACTCTGTACTGGCATTCCTTCAGTGCCTCAGTTGTTCTTACAGTTGATTAATTTGGTGGCTTCCCCTTCCTTCCTTCCTTCCTTCCTTCCTTCCTTCCTTCCTTCCTTCCTTCCTTCCTTCCTTCCTCCCTCCCTCCCTTTCTTCCTTTTATGTCATACATACAGAGTGACTGCTCAATTATTGGGGGAAAAAAAATCACATCTTTAGAAAAGTGTTACACTGCTACCTGAAAATTTCATGCTGATAACCCAGACCTAAATGTCATAATCTTGGTTGTTCACTGAGGATGTATGCGTTATATTTCAACTATTTATCTGTGGAAAATTGAATTCAGTAAGGACTTTGTGGATTTCTTCATTATTTCTCTGTCCTAAGGATTTGTAGGTGTGCATGCATATATCTCCCTGTGGTCATTCCTTTTGCAATCTTTTTTGAATTGCAGTCTTTTTCCTTTTAATTTTTTTTTTTTTTTTTTTGCAGATCTAGACCAATATAGGATTGATTTGGGGACTAGAGTGTGAGCCCCTCTGAAAGTTCCCTACTGTGTTTAACATTCATCATTAAAAATTTGTTCCCTGGAGTTGCCTCTCTATGTGCAAATGTACCTGCTTGTTAAAAGCGATGCTTACAGAAACTATCATTTGTTAACAAGTCAGTGTGAATTAATATCTCAGTTGCTGACAATTGGGGATAAGATATTTTGTGGGTTTTGTTTGGGGGGCGGGGTTAGGAATTTGGGAACAGAGAGAGAGGTACCCTGTTAGGTAGAAGGCACTGTTTTTTTTTTTTACAAGGGACAATTCCACTTTGGAGCCAAGAAAGAGGATGGGTGTGTAGATGAAACAAGGCGGTAATGGGGCATCAGAGGTGAATTTGAGTTAATTCATATTTTTGTCTAGGGCCAGGGATCCCAAGTTTTACATTGAAACTTGTACGGTTAAAACAAACGAGCCCACTTACTTATTGGGCAACTACTATGAACCAGGTACAGCCATGGACATGTTATTTGAACCTCCCAACAGCCTGAGCAGGTAGGTATTCTTTTCTCTATTTTAAGATATAAAAATGGAGGTTCAGAGAAGTTAATTACTTTTGTGATGTAACTCAAGCCCCTACTTCTTACCAGTACACTTTGATATCTAAACTTTATGGCCCTTCCATGGAGACCTCAGGGTCCCAAGTACTCAAGAAGGTCCTAGTGGTTTACGTGGAAGTTTCTGGATCAGAAGTTGATACCAGCACAGTGCAGGAGCTTTAATATGAGGGGACAGGATGTGGGTGAGTAACGGAGGAACTGAAGGGACAGTCTGGATAATTCTGATGGTATCAATAGTTATTCCATGGAAGAGGGAGAGAGGCCCTGTAGGTATCGTGAATATAGAGAATTACTAGCATTGGTCTGGCGGGGGATGGCTGTCACACTGCAGAGCAAGACCTGGCAATTGGCAGCTAGATGAAGTGCCAAGATGGGAAGAGTTGGGGAGGAAGTCCCTCCGCCTCCCTCTGCGTGCCTTCTGTTGTTCAGATGCCTTCAGGTTAGAATCCCCAGGTTATAGTCGCTATAAATTAGGGAACCCAAGTGCATGAGACCTGTTTCCATGTTAACTGCACTTTGCCTTTTGAAGTAACATTTGCCCAATCTCTTTAAGTATTTTTTTATGCTTTGCCAGTTTATGGCCTTTGCAGTTCAATCCTTGCATTTTGTTTAGAGGGAGGGAGGGAGGGAGGGAGAGAG
>NW_017731394.1:4231883-4247569 GCF_001890085.2 Hipposideros armiger
ACCCCCCCACCCCGGGGCATTGAGTTTGCCATCCCTGCTTTAGGCCTTCCTGTCTTTTTCTTTCATTATGTCCAGTTACTCTTTTCTTTATTATTAGTAGGATCATACCTGGCTCATCTTGGTGTCCAGGATAGTAAGTGCTCACCAGATATTTGTTCAAATGTGATATTTCCATCCCATCCTTGCCTGTCACAATTTTTTTTTAAAAGGCATATTCGTGGAGCTTTATCTATGAAAGCTTGTTTTTCCTTCCCCAAATTTCCTTTCCAGCCTCCAGTGTCCATATTCTTTAGTAGAACGGACAAGAAAATGGAGAACTGGTATTTTTCAGTAAACCTTTCATTAGCTTTGCGCCGTAACATGAGAAGGTGAGTTAACCTTTCTGTCTCAATCTTGTCTCGACTGCCCATCTTCGGTGTTGAGTTGCGTTTATAACATGACTTTTGAGTATTTCCTGCTAGACCCTGAGCCCCATGGGGGCAGATACTCTATTCTCCTTTGCCCCGTGAGGCTTCCTCTCCTCCGAATCTGGCACATGGTGAACCTTCCAGTATTTGGTGTTGATTGGGCTTGAGTTGAACTCATGATCTCTGTGAAATGATCAGATCCCAGAGACCCTTAGGCTTCCCGAGCCTCTATTCAAGGCTCTTTATAACCTGACTTCATGACACGGGGAGATGTTTCCTCTCCCTTCCTCTCCTTTTTTTACGAAAAAGCATTTCATCCTCTTCCGGCAATTGAGAGAGTGCAGCTAATTTTTAATAAGTAGCACATGTTAGTCGAAAGCACATTTCCCCATAGTTAAAACTCTTGTTGGCTGCCAGACAGTAGCTTTTGACCGCTCAGTCACCCACCCAGGTTTTATGTGTTCCATGTTAGAAATATAATTGTTCATATAATGGTCAGTCTCAGCTACCGCTCATGTCTAGACTTTTCCGTGTATCATCTGGTAGGCACTGCAGAATCACTCTGGATGGCATTTATGGGCCACACCCAAACAATTTGCACTCCAAGAAACTTGATACTTAAAGTGGGGCTTATGGATGAGTAAATAAGATGTGTGGTTATGCCCCACAGTTTTGCTTGACTGGTACCAAAGGAGGGGATTTTTCTGGTGATTACATCGTGTTTTGCAGGTCCGGGTGATGGTGATGATGTGATGAAATAATTACTACTAGGTGGGTCTAACTTGTCAGCGCTCTGAGTCCTCTCAGTGGACATTTAGCAAACACCGTTAAGCGGAGATAAACCCTTGAGCTTGCATCCTGTTTGCGCCAATATTTACTCTTGCACAAATTCAGACTTCCAGGCTCTTCTGTCTGCACTTGTTTCCAGAGGTGCACTGAGAAAGTTGTCCTGTTCTTCCTGTTGAGCCTTTTCTATAGCCCAAACTTGTCCCTTAACATTTTCTGCTTTGCAGGAGTGAGTGTCTTGACCGGCTTTTGTTTCCTAAGAGCTGCGAAGTTGGGTCCTTAATCAAAACAAACACACTGCTATGCAGCAGGTGCCTCTCCTCTGCCATGTTTGTAGACTCCACTGACCAGCACACAGATAGATCCAGAGGCCCTCACCCACACGGTCCAGGTTCATGTCCAGTAATGCTTAGCTGGGCCTGAGTTCAGTCAACTGTGAAGGGAATTTTTCTCCTCCCTCGGAAATGGGAAGTTAGCTTGGAAGTCCACATTTTATTCTATCCTTCAAGAATATTTATTGGGGGTATGAGGGGGAAGGCAGCTAGTTAGCTCAGTTGGTTAGAGCACAGAGCTCATAACATCCAGGTTGCCGGTTCGATCCTCACATGGGCCACTGAGCTGCGCCCTCCACAACTAGATTGAAACAGCTACTTGACTTGGAGCTGATGGGTCCTGGAAAAACACAGTTCCCCAATAAAAAATTTAAAAAAAAAAAGAATATTTCCTGGGCACCTTTGATGTGGCCAGCACTGCACTCACAGTGGCATACAGCAGTGAACGAGACATGCCAAGTCTTTGACTTTGAGGAACTTAAATACTATCAGGGCCAGTCAGACAGTGAACAAGTAAACACACACGATGACTTCAGCTTGTTTGGTAAATGCCACGAAGAAACGAAGCCTCCTTCCTGTAAGGAACCAAGTGCACTTGCTGTCCTGACAAGGTAAGAAGCTGTCGGTGACATTCAAGAAGGGAAGCCACGGGCGGTATTCGGCGCTCGCTTCTGTGAGTGGCAGACATGAGTGTTGTTTAACAGAGGGGTGAGGAGCTCAGGCCCCAGCATCAGATAGGATTTGACTTTGGGTTCCTCTTACTAGTCTAGTCTTCTGACTTAGGGAAAGTTAATGCCCATGCTTCAATTTCTTCAAATGAGAATAATAAAAACCTACCTCACTGGTGTGAAGTGGAAATGAACTGAGATGACAGATGCAAATAGAGGCTGGCACCATCCTGACTCATGGTCAGCCTCTGATGGTAGATGGTATATTCTTATCAGCAATAAATATAATAAAATGTCATGGTAGGCAACTGATTTTCAAAATGGTCTCACTGCCCTTGAAAACCTGTTATACATCTGACTTGGTTTCCATCCAGTGGGCAGGGTGGGATGTTTGGAGTTCAGATCTAGTTTCCCAGGTTAGCTCGGTGGGTTCTGTTTGCTGTGTGTTTCTTTTAGCTATACCCTGGGTGCTAATGGCTTGCCCTGTTTGAAGAGTGGATCAGGGTGTGTATACAATAGAGGGGAATTGAGGACTCAGTGATGGGGTGGGGTAAGAGTGAGGTAAGACCGAGAGCTGGTTAGTTAAGAGACTGGCCAGCTAGATGATGTGGTAGGTAGGAGTAGAAACATCGGCTGAAGAAACGAAGCCTGGTTCTGGCTTTGGGCTGTGCCACCTAGTGCCTCAGAGGTGCCAAGTTCTGTAGGGCTCTCAAGTAGGGGCTGAATGCATAGCTGGGGATGCTGAGAGAGAATTAAGGACATTGGCTAAGCCAAGCTTAATTAACTGGTAAGTCAGCACACCTAAGGAAAGTAAGTGACTTGCCCAAGCCCACAGTGGCTGGTTCATGCAGGCTTACATGGCTTAGGCCCTGGGTAAAAAGTGTGAGAAGGCTGGTGGCCATCGCAGTGATGAAATCAAGTAAAGGTCACAAACCTCTCTGTTAGACCCCTAATGTACCAGTCAGCTTGGTGAATTAGCTGCCAACACTTACAAATCAGGTGACTGCACATTTTTAAACACCTGCATTGTTGGCTTCTCTTGGAAAGTTCGGATCTCGCAAAATGAAGCGTATATCCTGAGATGGCCAAAACCAGGTTGGATTGAGTAGTGACTGCCTCCTTCAGCTTGGGCAGTTTGTACCCGCCCTCTGATGTTCCAGGCCTGGGCATTTTTGGCAAGTCTGTGGTGTATGGTGCACAAAAGGAAAGGAACGGGTCTTGCTTTTACCTTCTTTTCTTTCAGGGTTTCTTTTCTGGCCCAAGTGTCCCTATACAAGGCAGCTCCTGTTATAGAATAAGTGCTGAATACATACATTTGTGTCGGATGAATGAAGGAGGAGCAGACTGTAATTGATAGAGCTTGATTGACTGCACATAGCATCAAAAGCCAAGTTTGACTCCTGACTTCCTCCAAACAGCTGAGTGCCTTTGAACAAATCATATAACTTTGATTTTTTGTGTCTTGCTTTTGAGGAGAGGAGAAGGGTGTCACTGTTGTTTGTATTTCAATAAATAATTCATTTTCGTGTTTCCAAATTTCCAAGGTACAAAAAAGTTGACAGAGCCACGTCTTGCCCACACTGTCCCTGCCACCCAGCTCCCTTCGTGGTGGAAACCAGTGTTACCGGTTTCCGGTTTGTCTTTTCAGAGATGCTTTATGCACATGCCAGGGAATATGTAAATGTTCTTTTAAAATCTTTTCTCATCTAGAGGGCCACATATTTCTGCACGATCCTGTGTTTAGCTTTGTAGCACACTTTCATTCAGAGTATCCCCTGGAGAGCACCCTAATCTGCGCACAGAGTTTTCCCCTTCCGCAGAGCTACATAGGACTCCAGCGTGTGGGACACCATAGTTTTTACATAGCCAGTCCTCTGCTGCTCAGCATTGAGGTTATTTCCAACCCATTGCTGTTATACAGAAAGCTGCAGTAAAGAGCCTTGTTGTGTAAGTTCCTTGATGCGCCTAGAGTAAAATTCCTGGAAGTAGAATCACTGGGTCAGAGGCTGTAGCCTTTGTCATGTTGGTAGGCCTTGTCTAATTTCCCTCTGTAGCAGCTCCCTCAGACTTCTGTTCTTCCAGCAATGTGTCAGAGTGCCCACTGCCCCATGCCCTGGCTGTATGTCATCTTTTGGAGCATAAGAGGGTTTTGTGCAGAACACAGTGTTTTATAAAAATATATTAATGCTAGCTACAGTTTTTTTTTGGCCCCTGCTAGGGCCAGGCCATGATCTAGGTCATCTATTTAATCTTCACAACATTGAGATAAGTATCAAGCTCATTTGACACACGAGGAAACTGAGGTTCAGAGAGTTTGAGTCATTTACCCAGGTCACCCAGCTAATACATTCTAGAGGCTGAATTTAAACCCAGGTTTGTCAGATTTCAATACCAGGATGTTTTCATATGGTAAAGCCCTATATAATTTTAGGTGTTGGTATTCTCAGGGGCCGCTTACAGTTTCTGTGTCTCTCAGCAATAGCGCCTCTCACATCACTGGTTCATTTGCTTATTCATCAAATATCTATGCATTCCTGCATTACACCAAGCCCTGGGGATGGACCTGAGAACAAGATAGACATAGTCCCTACCCTTATGGACCTCACAAAAACAATAAGAAATAATTCTGTAGTCACGTATTGGGATAGACTGTGACAAGACAACAAACAAAGGAGGTGAGGAAGGTACTGTATGGGGTGAGGTGACCTAATCTGGGGCGAGGGGGAAGGAGGGCCTCTATGAACAAGTAAAGGATCGGTGATAAAGGGTGTGTGGGTTTGAGCCTGAAGAAGTGGGTGGGAAGTATTTCACACAGAGGGCACAGCACATGCAAACGTCCTGGGGCAGGGAAGAGGAGGAGGTGTGGGAGGAAATGAAGAAAGGCCAATGAGCTGGCATGCAGCGGTGGGAGGTGAGGGTGTGAGGATGGGGTTTGGAGATTTATTCTAACAGCTGTGGAGAGCCTTTGAAGGCATTGAAGCAACAAGGTGACATGAGTATGGTGGGCCCTGGATTGTTGGGTTCTTGCCCCAGTACCACCGTGTGACCTTAGACAAGTTAAACCCTTGGCATTTCCATTTCCTTCTCTGTAAGATCCTGGAGGTTGTGAAGATCAGACATGGGCTTTTACAAACTTGGAGTATTACATACAGTATGAAATATGTGATACATTTTGACTTGGTGCACATGAATACACACGTAATATATATGTTTCCCCAAAAATGTGATGCACTCTGATATTTTCTATGCTAATCTATTTTTGGTGAAGACCCCCGAAATTCATTTTAAAAACACTGTATTAAACGTGTCAAGGGCCTCTTCCACACTTGGCACTCAGTAAATGGTGCTGTCGTTCTCATCATTGTCACTACAAAGATAATTCTGGTTGCAGCGAGAGAGTGAGTCGGTCGAGTTAAACGACAGTGTCTGAGACCTGACAGTGCTGAAGGATGCTGGCTGTCCGTTTCTGTGTTCATGGCCCAGGGAAGTGTTCCACGTTGGGCTTCCTGACTGCAGGAGCTCCTGAGGGGGTGGGGTGGGGTGGATGGGGGTGTGTGTGTAAAATGGACTCTGGTTTCCCGGGGAACTGGCTTCTCGCTTTTGGGTGGTCACATCAGACTGTGGTGCCCCGTGTTGTTTGACTCCTTTGTTATTTACACTCAGAATGGCTTTTTCCTGGAAGCCTCCGAGTCATTGTAAGCCGCCCACTTCTTTATTTTGAGTTGTGCCACGATTCTACTTCCCTTTTCAGAGTCGAGGGTTGGTGCCTTAGTGGAATTCATTTGCATTTTCCACTAAGTGCACCACCTTCTTCTGCCCACTGGCCTGGCCTCATGGCTGAGGCCCCATCCTGTGCCCTGGCCCTGGCCGCTGGAATGAGAAAGCGAGACCTCACCTTCTTTTTCTCCAAGAAACACATCCTGGATCCTGAATGCGGAGGTTCTGAAAGAAACCCCTGGGAGGTGTGCTGGGAGAGCCAGGTCGGTGATAAGGCCCAATAACCCTGTAACCACCACAGTGCTTCATGTATCCAGGACCCCAGCTTTCCAGAAAAACGGAAGCGAACCCTCTGAGCACCCAAAAACTTAAGCACTGAAATAATTTCAGAAGCACATTTTTCTCAATGTTAACCACGTTGGTTCTTCAGAAGACAAAACCTAGCAAAACACCGATGTTTCTGTAACTCAGGGACATTAGGCAAAGAGCTTTCTGTGATGGGGTGGCGGTGGTGGCTGAATTGTATCCTCTCAAAATTCATATGTTGAAGACCTAGCCCCCAGCACCTCAGAATGTGACTGTATTTGGAGATAAGGCTTTAAAGAGGTGATAGGTTAAAATGAGGCCATTAAGGTGGGCCCTAATCCAACCTGACTGGTGTCCTTATAAAAAGAAATTTAGACACACAGAGAGACACACACCAGGGATGCTGGGGCATAGAGGAAAGGCCAGGTGAAGACACAATGCGAAGGTGGCCACAAGCAAGCCAAGGAAAGGGGCCTCGGAAGAAACCAAACCTGCTGACACCTTGATCTTGAGCTTCTAGTCTCCAGAACTGTGAGAAAATTGTTGTTTAAGTCATCCAGCCTGTGGTATTTGCTTGCAGCCTGAGCAGACTAATGTAGTAGTGATGGTGGTAACATAAATAATAGGTAGCATTTATCAAGCCCTTTGTACCTTACTTGAGTCATCTCATCCAACCCTCATACCAATCCTAAGGTCACACAGTAAGTGGTGACATCAGGCCTGACTCTGGCACCTTTGCTCTGAACCTCCACTGCACCTGTGCCTCGCACCTGCATAGTTCCGGGAACCATGCCAAGCACTTCATAGGCAATCTTTCTCGTCACCACAACAACTCTCCAAGGTAACTCTTCCCGTTCCCATTTATCAGAAGTAGAGACTGCAGTTCAGAGTGGTCCACGACCACACAGTTGAGTGTATTCATTTCTTATGGCTGCAATAACAAATGCCCACAACTTTGTTGGCTTAAAACAACAGAAATTTATTCTCTCACAGTTCTGGGAGTCAAAACCCAAAATCAAGGTGTCATATTCCCTCCACAGGCTCAAGGAAGAATCTGTTTCTCTTCTTTTTTTCCCACAGCGTGCCAGTTTCTAGCTGGCTTTGGGGACTCTGTTTCTTCCAGCTTCTTCTGGTGGCTGCCGGCACCCCTTGGCTTGCAGCTGCATCCCTCCAGTCTCTGCCTCCATCTTCACATCACCTTCTCCTCTTTGTCCATCTGTGTCGTCTCCTCTTCTGCCTCCAGCCTCCTTCTGCATCCCTCTTACAAGGATACATGTGATCGTATTTATGGGCCTGCGTGGATACTCCAGGATAAGCTCCTTCTCCCAAAATCCTTAATTTAATCACATCTTCTGCCACCTAAGGTGATAGTCAGAGCTTCTGGGGACTAAGAAGTGACTATATCCTGGGGGACATGTTTTTCTGCCTACCACAGTTAGTGACTGGCAGAATGGGCATTGATGCCAGGGTTTGTCTGATTCCAAAGCCTCTAGTGGCCACTCATCCTTTGGATCTACAGGCCTTATGCCTCTCAACTCCTTTTTTGCAATGCTCTTGCTGGGCTGGGGTTGGATGTTAGTCACAGACTGCAGCTAGAATCACCAGGCCATTCGATCCACCAGTCCCACTTCTGAGAACGCACCCTACGCATATGGTCACGCGGTTGCTAAGATTGGCAGATATGCTCATTCATTGCAGTAACAAAAACTGGAAACTACTGAAATTATCCACCCGTAGGGGATGGGTTAAATCAAGTACGGTACCCCTTAAATGAAAGAGTTAAGAAACCATCACAAATAATGAAATAGATACATAGGTAGTGATATGGGAAGACGTCCATGATATATTATTGAAAGGAAAGAACCAAGTACCCATTTTTATTAAAACATTATGTATACATGTGTGTATGGCTATTAAAAATTAAATCAAATAATTAAAGTAAAATTCAGCCCCTCAACCATGAAACCACATTTCAAGGGCTCAATAGCCACATATGGCTTGTGGCTAGCATACTGCAGAGCACAGGTGGAGAGCGTTTCTGTCATCTCAGAAAGTTCTGGGTAGAGCTTCCCTACATTATTAAGTGGCCAGAGCGAGGCCTTTCATTTTGTATGTTATAGACACCTGTGAATGTTTACATTTTTAAAATAATCAATAAGCAGGTATGCTTTTATCAGAAAAACAGAAGCACATGGGATTGATTGATTTATTCATTTATTTTTTATTGGGGAATAGTGTGTTTTTTCCAGGACCCATCAGTTCCAAGTCAAGTAGTTTCAATCTAGTTGTGGAGGGTGCAGCTCAGTAGCCCATGTGGGGATCGAACCAGCAACCTTGGTGTTACGAGCATGGTGCTCTAACCAACCGAGCTAACTGGCCACCCCCACATGGGATTTTTAAGGTAACGTTCTATTCCTTAAGGCCAGGATGAGGTTGGAAGACATTCAGCCAGGTCGGATTCCCTGGCCCAAAGCTTTCCTGCATTGGCCATGTCACTGAGCCTCTGTGAGCCTCAATTTTCTCACCTGCCTGACCTGTCTTACAGGGCTAGAGTGAGATTTGGAAGTGTGATGATGTGTGGAAAACCTCTGAAACTGAGGCACATGCTACACGGAGGTGAAGGGTCGGTCAATAACCTGTGACTTACCAAAGGCCCGAGGAGACAAGGCCCTGATGCACTGTGACCACCGCCAGGACCAGAGACCTTGCCTACTCCCTAGTATTTTCCAGGTGTGACTGAGGTCGCCATAGGCAGGAGGAAGTGTTGCTGTATTCCCACTACTGTTCTTGCTTGGAGATTTAGAAATAACAAGTTATTTTATTTATTTAACGAGCACTGATGCAGCATTCGCTGTTTGCCATGCTTTAGAAATAAGGCACTCGTTTTATCCATATGCAACCCTGATGTAGTCACTCGTTCCATGCAGATGGAAATCAAGCCTCAGAGAGGTCAAGTAACTTGCCCTAGGTTACACAGCTAGTAAGGAGTGGGCTGTCTAAGGCAATCCATGTTTTCTCCTTCCATCCTGCTCCCCTTGCCCCCATCAAATGTGGTCATAGAGTTCTTTATGTCAGTTTATCTATCACGGGGCATGAGATTTAAATGTTGATATGAAATCTCATGACTGGATATCCCTGACTAACTTTGTACGTTTGATGTTCTATCCGAGCTTGGTACCGTGGCTAAGTAGCAGTGGGCTGTAGAATTAGGCCTACCTGGGCCCTGTTGATGATTTACCATGTATTAGCTGTGTTACTTCTGGCAGGTTACTTAACTTCTCTGATCTTCCAATGGGGGTTTGTGAGGGTTGAGTAAGTTTACCTACTGTGACGGTGCTTGTCATCATGTCAGACAGGCAGGCATTGCCCCATCAGTTGCTATCCTTTCCTTCATTTTTATCTAAGTTTAGACTTGAGGATACAGAGATGAGCAAGTCCTGATGCCTGTCTTCGAGGAGTTTACAGAATGGCCTAGGTGGGGGCTGGGGAACTTTCCAGATCAAGAGTCAGGGAACTGAGTTCTAGCCCATGCTGGCTCTCTCCTACTTCAGTAATATTGGACAAGTTTTTCTGCTCCTCTGGGCTTCACTTGCGTCACCTGTAAGTGGGGGGCCTGGGTTGGCAGCACTCCAAGGCTCCATCTGTCTCATCCTTGTCTGATTTGTCATACTTAGGTCGAGACAAGCCTGTGCCTGAGGGGCCAGCACTATAGCAAGTAGATTCAGGGTGTGTCAGCTTTTCCCTTTAGGCCACTCTTGTCAGCTCTGCCAGCAGCTTCCTCTTTGTGGTGCTCCGTGGAGGCCTCTTGGCTCTGTCCAGAAGCCAGAACGGTGGAAACAAACACGGCTTTGGATTGTCTTCAGCCTGTCGGGATCTGAGGCTGGCAGATTGTGCACGTGAAAAATGAGTCAGAGGCAGCTCCTTGTTGTGTGTTCCTCTGCAGCCGTCGTGAGGCTGTGGGAGCTGCAGTCATCGTCCTTTTGGCTGAAAATTACCCTTATTTTAAAAGGGTCATCTATGTCGATGGGGCTGCCTGTGCGCCTTGCTGGATAAGCACATGACTTGCAGTGGAGGCCTGGGGTAGAGTGGCACTAACGGGGAAGTGGGATGGGCGGACATGAGCCACTGCCGTGATCCTCAGGGTCACACAGCCTCCTGGAGAATGGTTGTTTTGTCAGGGAGCCCGAAGGTACACACCTGGAATTTAGGTTTAGTTCAGCTCACTTTTCTACTTCCCTGTACAAGTACCACGGAGTAGGCGGCAGCCCCATCACCTCACGTTTAAGAACCTCATAAAAGGAGTTAATATCCTGTAATTACACAGATGAATTGCACTTAGCTGGCTCGTTTAAAGAAGGGCAGTGAAATGGGTCCTCTCTTAACAGCGTGACCTTTTCCAGGTAAGTTAAATCCCAAAGCCAGCCAGCTGAAGGATGCTGAGGGGGCTTCTGTGGTTTTATTACTGCTTTGCCTCATTCATTGATTTGCATAGATCTTTCCAAATTCCAGTGGCACTTGTGGAGTTACTGAGACCCTCTGAAACTGAGCAGACACATTATTTTTTACTTCCCCGGCATTCATTGATAAATTTTAGTCACTGTTGACTCATTCTGAGAGTGGGGTAGAGAAGCAGAAGACTGTAAAAGAAATTGGCACACAACTCTGCTTTCCTTTAAAAAAAAAAATTCAGAGGCGAAGGACAAGCTATTCGTTTTTTGGCTCTCGGCCTTACAAGTTCATTGTCACTATGCCCATTGCCTACAGACAGCTGCTAGCACCTCCCATGCTCTCTGATGGGTGCCTTCAGTGCCCGTCTCACAGTCTGAGTTCCTCCTCCTTCAAACGCTACAGCTGGGGCTGCAAAACCTTCCAGTCTCAACCCAAAAATTGACATGTATGGCTGGAATGTCTCTTGTTCTTTCAGCATTGGTGTTTGGGACACAGCAGTTAGCTGATGAGAGAATTGGCGGTGAGAATACTTCTGGGCTAATCCGTAAACTCTTGAGAAAAAAAGTGACTATAACCTTGGTGGTTTTTTCTTTTGCCCTTCACTCTGACCAGCTTCAAAACTCCCTTTACATCATCCAAGACGTTAGGTTCACTAAAGAATAAGCGATGGAAATGACAGGTCCAGAGGTGCCGAGGAAAGAAAGCAGTTGGTCTAAATGGAAATTGACAGCACTTAGGGGTGTCTGTCGGCCATTCTCCTGGGCGTGCCATGCAGTCCCGTTTCATCTCTCATCGGTCCTGTGAAGCTGGCAGTGCTGACAGCTGAGAACGCCTAGACTCAATGTGCCCAAAGTCACATAACTTGGGAGTGGCCTCGTTAAAACTCGAACCAGGGTTCACTCCAAAGCCATTGCTGTTAACTAAGAAGCCATAAAGTTGCCCAGGAACTGCTCAGAGGACAGTATCTTTGAGCCCAACCCTGCAAGGGTAACTTAGATTTAGATAAGGAGAGACGAAAAGGAAGGGAATTCTGGGCAAGAGGAGCAGTGGATCCAATCAGAAAGCCTGAGAGAGGGAAAGAGAATGGCATGGAAAAGTGCCTGCTGGTTGTAAGCTCCGCAGGGCAGGGACTGCCCTTCTCAGGGGCTGCCATTGTATCCCCGCTGCCTGAGCGAGTGCCTGGTGCATAGTAGGTGCTCAATAAACATTGTGTCAATGAATCCACAAGCAGACAGGTATCTTCTCCTAGAGACCATGAGCCTCTTAAGGGCAGGGACTGGGTCTTAGAAATCTCTGTGCCCCACAGCTTCCAGTGGTGACTAAATAGTAAACACGCGATAGATCAGTTCTGACCGAATGAAGGATTGGCAGGTAAGGAAAGGGGGGACGATGCGCCTGAGTGAAGAGGCGCTGATACTTTGGGAAATACTGGGCAGTGCCCATAGGCTGGCATGGGGAGGGCATATCATGGCATGTCTTCAGTCCCAGGATGTGTTCTCCTTGAGGCATTTTGAAAAAGCTGTCCCTTAATGCACAATGTGGCGGGGTCTACAGAAACCTAGCCGGTGGCCAAGCTTTGATGGGTATGAATTAGGAACCACCGTCAAGCACAGCTTAGAAATCACTTTTCTGTAGGACTAGCCTCAACCCGGTCCCGTTGTCACTGCCTCCTTACTTTGGGGTGACCACACTGTTTAAACCAAAAAGAGACCTGCAAAAACTTGTGACTGGGAAAATCAACAAAAAAACAAACCCAGAAAACTTGTGACTGGGAACCTGCAGGGCACAGATGTTATTGCAGTGTCCTGGAGTTGTTTTTAGGATGGTTTGGCTGGAAAGTCCCAGCCAACTTCCTCTAAGATGTGGTCTGCTCAGCCTAGGAGTTTTTAAAAGCTGCCCTCTCTTTTCAGGTGTTGGCTATATTTGTGGTTTTAAGAAAGCCTGGGGGCCCGAAGGCAGCCCTGGGCAAAGCCTTTCCGTGGGCAGTCGGAACCTTCTGGTCCAGAGGAGAAGCCATCCCTTCACGTGGACTTATGACCCGCAGCTTCGCTCCCATCCTGCCCACCGAGTTCCACAAGATGGGCTCCTTCCGCAGGCCCAGGCCACGCTTCATGAGCTCCCCGGTTCTCAGCGACCTGCCCCGATTCCAAGCCGCCCGGCAGGCTCTACAGCTGAGCTCCAACTCGGCCTGGAACAGGTAACGGAGGCGGCCAGGTGTGGTGTGGGGGGCTGCAAGGCAGCGGACTGGCTTAGCTTCTCTCCTGCTTCTGTGATCTCTGCTTCAGAAGGTCGTGATTATAGGGGCAATAGAGGAAGACAGGATGTTTTCCTACAGAAAATGTACCCGTGAGCTTTCCCTGTTAGCAGAGGCAGAGTGGACCCCTGGGGATCAGAGTCAGTTAACCAGCCCGGGACAGTTGAATTGAAACTTACAGTTACTGTTCTTGCTCATTTGTCACATCCCCAACTCAGAGTCCCTACCATATAAGCAACCTCAAGTCACCTTCTACCTACTTGGGAAGATAAGACGTATCTGTGAAAAGCTAAATGAGCAGCATAGACCAGGGATTATCATATAATCGGTGAGCCACAGGTGGTTGGGAGGGGACACTGACTTTTGGAAGATGTCTAGCTGAGTTTTTGCACACCAAGCCCTGAGTAGAGACTGAATTGTTACTCTGTCTTGTGCTTCTGTGGGCCACTGTTTTCCAAATCTGTGCACTTACTCTTCAGATAAATGAAATGCATCATGATTTGAAAGCATTACTGCATTCTCTGTAGTTTGGATCATTATGGGTTTTCTCAGTGATTGCACAACTCTTATGATGGAGGGGGAGAGGGGGCTCTGAAATGTTTTGATGTTGATGCATTCTTGTTCTTTCAAAAAGGCCTGGGACCCTTGGGGAAGACAAGATTGTAATCAGCTTCTTGCTGAAATCTTGGGCTGGGGTCCCAGAGAAGGGGAAGTCAAGACTTAACTGTGGCCCCTCCGGAGACTAAGAACTCTACTGCCTGTGTATAAGACACGGGAGTGGGAATGGAAGGGCAGGTGAGGCTAGCCCCAGTGAAATTCTTCCAAGGAAAGTATTTAAAAAAAAAAAAAAAAAAGGCAAGGAATCATCAGTTTCTACTAGCCCCAGGCTGCCCTCTGAAGGAATCCCAGGCAGAGGTCAGCAGCTGTTTGCAGTAAACACCAACCGTTTCAGGTTCTTCCAGGCCCACTGGTGCTGGCCACAGTTTTCTGAGAGCAGATCCCACCGCCTGCCCTCTATCATCGCCACTCACCTGCCGGGCTGCCAGGGAGGTGCGGGAGGAAGACCCCAAGCCTGCAAGAAAGCAGGGGGACAGCAGCTGCTTCGGGTCCTTCGTCTGTCCTCCCCTCCAAGGACCCTGGGGAGGAGATGATGGGTTCCAGGGAGGGAGAACGTGGCCATGTTGGTGCCACGGGCGTCTTGGCCCTTCCAGCCGCCTTCAGCTCTGAGCTACTTGTGGAGATGGCCCTGGGGAGGTAGATCCTCTAACCAGGGGTTGTTTCTGTTTCCCCACAGTGTTCAGACTGCCGTGATCAACGTCTTCAAAGGTGGAGGCTTGCAAAGCAACGAGCTCTATGCGCTGAACGAAAACATCAGGTACCTGCAGGCCAGGCCGGGGACATTCCCCGTGGGCCTGAGCTGGGGCAGAGGGCACTGTTCCACTGGGAGACGTACCTTACGTTTTGTTTTCTGCTTGGTTCTTGTTGGTATTTCTGTTGACTTTTATGTAGCTCTTATGGCTCTAAAGTTCCGAGACCCTTATCTGTCTAGACTTCTACTCCAGAGGGGGTTCATCCACGTGTTCATGTATATATATAGTGTGTGTGTGTGGGGGGGGGGGGTAGGGGAGGCAGGGGGAGAGGGTTCATACATGGTAGCTGCCATCTATCTATAAACATGGACCGTGCCCTGCTGTACCATTAGAAATCATATTAGACAAGATGCTTAGCAGTTGGAACCAGACAGCTTGGGATTGTATTGCTGTTCTCCTTGTGACTGGCTGACTTACCAACTTCTTTGTGCCTCAGTTTCCTCTTATGAGAAACAGGGATAGGAATGTGTCTACTCCCATAGGATTCTTTTAGAGATTAAATTGAGTTGTTGTATAAATAGTCTATCAAAAATGGGTTGGAACACGGTTGGAACTTGGTCCTCAAAGCTCTCAACATTGTTATCTGTGTTGTTACTGTCGTTCCTGTTAGGTTTTGGCAATACAACCCTCAGTAAGACATGGTCCTCTTCCAGAATCTTCCCAATGGAGTAGTGTTAGCTTTTCATTCATCCCTTCGAGTGGTTCCCTATTGGCCAGGCACTGGAGAGACAGCAATGATCAAAGACAGACATGGACCCTTCTCTCCTGGAATTTATATTCAGTCAGGGTGAGAATCATTACTCAACTAATCACACTTGTAAGATGTAGAAGTGCAACTGTGACAGCTGCTACAACACAGCTGATGTGATGAAAGCCCATGTTGGTATGACCTGATCTTGCCACGGAGGCCAGGAATGGTGAGGTGATGCTTACGCTGTGATCTGAAGCATCAGTGAGGATTAACTAGGTGAAGAGGGCTCCAGGTGGTGGAAACTGCAGGTGCAAAGGTCCTGGGGCAGCCGTGAGCAAAGAACTGAAAGAAGGCCCATGTACTTAGAGCACCAGAGGTTGGGTGGTGGTGTGAAGTGAGGGCAGAGAGGCAGGCAGGGCCCTGAGCAACCAGGTCTCCTGGGCATAGGAGGTTAAACATCAGGTCTTTTAATGTCCTGGTGTTCATTCCTCTCTGGTGTGTTAAGTACAAAACATCAAGGCTAAAGACCCAACCCTGGAGTGAGCAGAACAATAAACAAGGCTATTATTCAGGTCCTGTTTACATTTAGTCAAGACCTGTGTTAGGGGGTCAGTGAAGTGTTTTAAGAGCTCTGTTTTCATTAAAGCCTTGAGAGCTCAGATGTAAACAGAGCTGTGTTAAATTTCTACTCAGGTGCTTGAATTTC